>NC_065956.1:6822500-7122500 GCF_021464435.1 Cataglyphis hispanica | reverse complement strand
TTATCGGATTTACATTTTAATCACAAGTAAATGCAAAGTAAAAATTAAATTCAACTGATCTGTGTGTGAACAAATTTGATCGTTGATATGGATTATAATTTTGTTTTTTCCAGCAAAATTTTTGCGCTAAGTACTCATATAAATACAAAATGAGAATATATTTACATACAGTATCATATATATGTTTTTTTCTATAAATAAACATATTTAAACTATTCAAGCGTGATAACTTTAATACAATCATATAATATTTTAAGGAAAGATAAATATCCATATACATGCGCGAAAGAGAAAGAAGAGATAAAAGCAATCGTTGTTACTTTTCTTTTGATGTTTAATAAATTTTTAAGTACAATGTATTTGCTTTAAGCTGTGTGTGTTGACAGGTAACAAGTGGTTCAATATTACTAGCAAAGTTAACATGCATGTAATGCAATAATTAAAAGTTGATTTAATCACTAGACTATACATATCAAATTTTTACGATTAATCAAGTTAGATGATTAGAGCATGCTTTCTAACGACAGCATTTTGATCTTTTTGTCGGAAGTAATAACGGAATAATGATAAGCGACGGCTCAAAAGATAATTACTTGAAAATTAGAAAGCGTAACCAGATATTTTCGTCTACATTCTAATTATGATTTTAAACACATTTTAGGCGATATATGTTTTAATATATAATAAAAAGGTATAATTATTTTGAAAATATATTACATTGTTTTTATGTACATTGTTTAGTTTGACGGCAACGTCTCTCCAATGCTCTATTTATTGATTCATATTAGCAATTATCACGTGTCATATGTATCAGGTGCACACATAGCTAATATTTATTATGTCGTCAATTATAATAAATCATATCACAATGTACGCCAATAGTATAATCGATGTATCACGCATATTCGAATTAGTTCCGCATTGTTACGTAATTCATATCATAGCAAGCAACATTTGTCAAACGGACAACCATTTCAATTAGCCACAATAAAGCTTCAGTGCAGTTAGGCGAATTTCTAGTGTGTAATAAATATATCTTATCTTATATGATCAGCCCATATATAAATAAACATAATTGAATGATGTTGATACTATGTAACACTTCTTTTACCATATTTATATTTAGATTCTTGTTTTTGAAGATTATGCAATCGATGAAAAAAAAATATATTCTATATTCTTTACAGTTTACTTTTTTTTTATCTTTTGATCACAATTCATCACAATTTAATTAACATTCTGATAATTTCTATTGCAAATATTCTTGGACTTTTGGCATATTTTTCTTAGATCTACCATAAAAGAGATAAAATTGTAGGTAATTTCAAAACTTGGTAAGATAAATTATTTTGACAGTCGGAAAAAATAAAATATTAAACGCAAAATATATTTAATAAGCAATCGATGCCACTTGCGTACAGTAAAATATATAAGAAGCCATCTATAACTAACATAAGCACAATTTTCAGTTGCGTTTATGTATTGCTCAGCCCGCAGCTTTGCGCGTAAAGTAATTTATGAGTCGCTCTCTCAAGACAAATGTGCGACTACTTGCCTATCGTGTATCAGATAATTAATTATCAGCGGCAATGCGTACCATCGGGCCAATCACGATGTTTAAAGCGATAGTTTACTTCTGATTAATTTCGAGGATTGTGCTATGCACAATGCTACGCACACATGATAATTAACATTCCAAATATTGATAATAGTTTATGCGAATAAAGGATTTTTAAATAAACAAAAAAAAAATTTGATATAAAATTAGTCGATTACTGTACAGAGTAACATTAGAATTTTGCAATATTAGACTAATCATTTTGGGGTTGATTAGCGAATAATGTAATGATGCAGGATAAATACTCTATATAAGATGTGAATAATTTATTTCAGATAGATATCTCTTAGAATAATAAACTGGAGCTCGTTAAAGAAATCTATATAGATCTAGATAGAAGGTGAAATGTAACGGCCAGGATAGAAACAGGCGAAGTGATTTACGAAGTGCTTTGCAATATGATAATTGCCCCCCATTGTAACGTAGCTGTAATAATTTACAAAATACAATGAATACCACACGCGTGCGTGAGTAGCTTACAGCCAACTCTCTCGTCATTTCGCGATCGCATTGTTCAATAACTACCTTCGTTATGGGTAGCTCTAATGTTTCCTTCTTACTCTTTGACGTATAATATCGTGCCACCCTCGGCGGGATGCCGAGTATAATGCTACTGACGAGCATCCGTCGAAGCTGCGCCTTTCGTTTCGCTTCTCACGGGATTTCTAAACGGTTCAACGATGGCAATATTCATTTTTTCCTCCCCCAAAAAAAAAATCCGTTACGTTGAAGAATTTTTTTTTTTTAAATTGTTCCGGCTCGGATATATCGTCCCGTATTATTCCTGCGAAATAATTTTTTTAACCATGTAAAATTTGAATGACGTACATTATCCTTGATCTCCCATTTGGAACATCCATTTAGATGATCGCTATCCAGGGGAAAAAATAACGTTATCGCCATGTATATTACCATTTTACATAATTTGATTTGTATACCGTTGACCATTTCGTTTTACGCGAGAGAATCTTGCGATAGAAGAAACTTCACGGATGCTCGTGGCGGACATTCTTATGAAAATGCACGGCAGTTTCTTCGAAAAAAAAAGAAAGATAGCAATATATTGCGATTTCGAAATTGCGTCTGGACCAGCTGCACTTTCGAAATTCATTTTGACTGGTAGAATCGTAAAGTGTGATTTTTACGAGACCGATAATAGGCGCGGGCGCCTACGAGTTTGTCCGATCGGAGAGAGATTGAAAAACGGTAGAACTGTTTAAAGGCGTGAAATGACGAGAGAGGGAATGAAATCGGTTCGTATCATGAAACCATGAACGATATAAACGATTCGCATACGCGTACATTAACTATTAACTGAAAAAAAGGAGAAATACACGACGATATATTTATAACACCATTAATCAAGAGATGATATCTCAAAATTGAATCACATTATCTGTCCAACGAATCTTATTAACGTTTTTACTTTATTCTTAAGAAATCATCGTACTTAGAGTCGTACTTCATCAATTAATCCAACTTGTTTCGCAATTAACATCCAATTTGTTTATAATCCTTTCGACGTCGGTGTCCCTCGAATGACAAATTAACGAGACGGGCGAGTTAGGACTCTCCTTGCGTAGGACGCGAGTTCAACGCTGCAGCGGTATAAACCGCTGCTCTCCAACTCGCATTAAGTAAGAATGCGTGATTTACGAGCAATGCATTGTAGAGATCGCTTCGTCAAGAATGATCTTATAAATAGCAACTCGCGTGTGATTCAGCGTGACCCTTCGGGCGTTCGTTGCAAGTAAATTATTATAAATCGATCCTTGGCCTCGATTCTACGAAGATATCCACATGATCTCGCTGAAAGAACCGCAGATTGCTCGGCGAGAATGCTATTCGTAACGTCGCCTCGAAGTCGTGAGCAACAATCTTCGATCTTCCAGACGATGATTAATAGATCCATAGCAGCAGTTCAGGATAGATTGCAACTTTTTTTAAATCGCGAGAAGATTAGAAAATATTTTTAAAAAATTGCGTTCTAAGAGTAAAACTGTTTATAAGAAGTGAAATTCTGTTATTTATATTCCTCTTATTGTTATCAATAAGCCTTTTCAACACTGAAAAACTATTGCTTCACTTCAAGACACAAGCGTCATTAATCTTCGTTTAAATTCTACTATTCCGAAATAAAAAATTGCGCGACAAGTTTCCAAATAAAAAATTTGGCGACACTCCTTAATGCAGAAAGATCATCGTCCGACCGTATTGCTACCGGAAGTCTTAAGACATTGCAGGATCGATGGTTGTTCGCCTCAGAAAAGCAACAAAATCGAGAATTCGAATCACCCTACGAAATTATCCGTCAATGTCGGTCGCGATAATTATAAACAAATGAATCGCGAGAGAAGACCTGCGTAGGCTTCGTTCCTAGGGCGAGTTCCTGGAAAACGTCGTTTATAAATCACGATTTGTAGGCAACCCCTAATCTTCCACCCCCGGCTATCCTCGTGCCGCTCCCCGATCATCTTCCTTACGTATTTTCCCTCTCCCCTCGACGTATTCCCCCCGTACTTCCAATTTTGCACGCAAAAGCACCATCACTCCGCCATTCATCATCTTCCGCCGCTCAACCTTCTCTCTGTTTCCGCTTTTTCCGCTCTCTTCCCCTTTAGCCTTTACCTCGCACCCTCCTTCGTAGACAATGAAATTCGCCACAACTCTCGCATGACAATTAAAGCATATCCAGAGATCGAGAAATCCTCGAAAAAGAAGGTTAATTGACAATCAGTTAATCGACAATCTCTACATCAGCTTTAAATGTTAACGAGGCAACTTTATGCGACTTTAATTTCAAATGAAAAGAATTATTCTTGGCGCAGGAATGATTGGTAGTAATCGGAGAGAAATGACTTGCGCAACGATCTTAAGAAAAAAATAAAGAAATAAAGAAAATAACTATTTTAACAAAAACATTTGCAATATAATAATTATTTGCTTTATTCATTTTAAAATATTTATTTTTATATCAATCTTTGCACAGTTGCTTTTTATCCATATCAATCAATAGTCCAAATTTAAAAATTGATCCATCTAAAGATTTCCGAAGCTTCTAATGTCTAAAATAAACAATTGAGAGAGAGAGAGAGAGAGAGAGAAACATTCAGAAATATTTTCTTAAAAAATAAAAACTTGTCAATAAAATGATTAAAGAAAACAATGTTTGCATTAAAACAATCATGATAAAAAATGAATATATCTCTACCATCGCTGCTGATAATTAAAATGGCTAGTCTGAATAATAAGAAGCGTGATAAATTGGCTACGATGCGAGCTATCTCTAAAATTGGTAATCATCCTCCTTTCATTTGCAATCATATTGGCCGCAAAATTGATTCGAAATGAATTACGAACGTAAAGCTGTCTATTTATGCAGCTCATAAAGCGGCATCGACAATATCTTTATTCCTTATTCGAGTACGAAATTTATGTCGATCGCTTCTAAATCTTGCCATGGTCCGATCTTCTTGATTCAAGGAAAATAATGATCAAGATCGAGAGTGGGAGGCTACGTCCTCGGCTCGCGTTCTCGAACGCGTTTCCCTCGACCACTAATCTATTTGTTTCTCATTAACGGACCTACATTAATCTTCGAACTCGTTCGGAGCCACCGCGAGCGAACGTGAGAGCGCAAATGGAACTCATTATTACGAGGGTTCGCTGATCATAGAGAAGCTTCTCACATATCTCTGCTTGATCCATTGATTAAAGAACGTTTACATACGACTATGCATATATGTATATTTTTGGCTTGCTACTATAATTACATGATTCAATATTTTTATTTCTTTTCGACTAATTTTTTATACAGCACAAGTTATAAATTTTTACAATTTATATATTTTTAATAATTACAAATATAAATAATTTTAATGACACATATTTAAATAACATATCTTTTTCATCTATCTTTCTATCTTATATGTTTTTAAAATTAATGTTTATTTTTATATTATTAGAAGAAAAAACTAAAATATGTAATCTAACTTTGTACTAAATTAAAACTTAAATTTAAATTTTTGTGTGCAACAAAAGAAATTAAATTGCAATGAAAAAATGATAAAATCTGGGTTTGAAATTGATATTTAAAAGTAGTCAATATTTTTATTTAAAAAGTTGATTGGAGATTATTCTTATATACCCTATGTAATAAGATCAGATTTTCCTTATTGTCAGTTGCGCTAATCTGATTGACATTTCGGAGTTCGCGAATGTCAAGACATGCAAAAACTGATTCTATCAGAGAGTTATTGTAAGATGAGTTATGTCTAAATATGCACAAAACACAAAATACAAAATTGAATAACACACTTATAAAGATAAATTAGTACTTACAGCCATTTTATACATCTGCCATCTTGAACTACCAACACGAGCAGCAGAAGCCAGATTTTAGCACCGCTTAGCTTCTTTATTCGCATTTTTTCTCGTTTCGCATTCTAAAAATTTAACATCGTCGCTCTCGTTCCAGGAATATCACGAAGACGATTTTTATCCGCGTCTTCAAAGACTGTCAGTCATCTCTCGATGTTGCATGAATCGCTTCGCGAAGATTTGAGATTTCTTCGTCACCTTCATCATTTAATTTATTGCTATTAAAAAGTCGCGATATTTTTCTCTCTTTGTAGAAAAAACAAAAATTTTAAAAAGAACTCTCTTTAATGCATCTTAAAAAGTCTCTTTTTTTATCTCTTTTAGAACATCCTTGTCGAGATCATTAATCCTGTATGTAACAATAACATTATGTATTTACTGTCACATTCGATCATTAACTCAATTATTGCAATATATCGGATTCCCTCGATTGTTATTAATATCTTTTAAATATTATTCCATAGGACAGTAATATTTAGCACATATTATTTAAAAAATTTTTGCTAGAAATTAGATGTTTTTATTGGTTTATGGAGAGAAGGAAATTCGTGAATTATATATTTTGTAAATTAATTAATAATAATTAAAAACAAAATATATGCAAAAATTTTTAATGCTTTTAAAAAGTGCTTGTTAAAAATTAGCTTATATAGAGTTGTAAATTACACACGATACATGAAATTATAAAAACCGAGAGATAGATCCTTGCAACTCGCAGCATGAGTCCTCCGTACTGAACTTTAAATTTATTTATCGATGAAATTGTCTTTAATTATAACTGAATGCACTTTTTCTAAAAGGCAAAAATTATTAATTCTCGCGATCAAACTGTATATTTAATAATCTACATATTTAATATCTAAGAACCCTTAATAACATTTCACTGATCAATGAAATCATCTTCAGATATAAAACTTTATTTGTTTTGAACAACGTGATTAACAGTGAATTAATAGATGAGGCAAAGGACCGCATGTAAAACACGCGCACAGACACCAGGCATCACTTTCGTTGAAATCGCGAGTGAAAAACGCATCGACAGTACGCCTCAGGATCCTTCAGGATCTGCGACGATTTCGAACTTTCTCGTGCACCGTGCGTCCGGCTCGGCAGGGAGTCTGCGTGCTTACAGGTGTCCGTCGGAGCAGTCCCGCAGGATTTGCCAGCCGGTGGTGGTGGTGGAGTCCTCCTACTCTACTTCACTTCCTCCTACTTCGCCTCCTACTTGAGTCTCCTCTTTCCTCGATATACGAAGAGTCCGGCGATCAACACGGGGATGCCGTTGAATAAAAAAGAAAAGCAATTGTTGTTGTTAACTTCTCTTAAAACCAAACATATTTTTCTTTTTATCCGTGATATACAAATATGTAAAATTTCCCTTATGCTTTGCAACTTTATATAGGGATAAAATCGAGATAGATTTTATTTGATAAAAATATACTTTATAAATATAAATATGAAATGATTGTATGAGATTCTAAAAATTTCAATAATTTGGAAATGCAAAAATTGCTTCTTTATTCAATATTAAATTAACTTAACACAAGCATATTATTAAAAAGATATGTTACTTAATCAAATCTAAGGTAATGTTAATTTTAAATTTTTATTGATTGAATTTTATTGAGCAAAAAATTACACATTATAAAGAAAAAAGAATTGCGAAGGAAAAAGAATATTTCATGGGCTTTTAATTCATTTGGGCTCGAACTATTATTTCCATGGGAATCTCATACAATAATAATCTCTTTAATATGAATTAAAAAGGTTTAAATCATTTGGCGGCGCACAAATTATTTGTGTTCTTCAATCACTAATTAATTTCAACACACTGCACTTTCTTAGAGTTTGATTCTATCGAAAATTATACACCTCACATAACAAGAAATATCCTAAAAAAAGAAAGAAAACCTGAGACCACCTTTGCGGGAATGATTTTAACGAGCAGGCGGTATCTTTGTGATCATTTGTTTTACTACAAGGCGGAGCCAAAATAATTTATCCTTGCCTTTACCATTTAAAGATTCGTAAGCATTGGTGCTATCTTGCTCCGATTCATCAATTTTCGATTCGTGGTATCGATCTCAAATATTGTACTTTCGTACAAAAAAAAAAATAGTAATGTTAATCTTTCTCACTCTCTTTCTCTCTCTCTCTCTCTCTCTCTCTCTCTCTCTCTCTCTCTCTCTTTGTGCTTTTTGATATTCAACTTGATTATATTTAATTTTAACATAATTTATTTAATATTGAATTTTTTAAATCGAAATATTTTTCAGCAAATTTTATTTGAAAAAATACATATATTGTTTTATAATAATTAAATAATTTTTTAACTTACAGCGTATATTTACTGCATTTGTTGAATTATTATCAATGGATTTATTAATTATAAATCAATTGATTAAATAATTATAAATGGATTTTTTCATTTTATTATAGAACTTAGAAATAAATATTTCAAATCTATAATTTTAAATTTATCTCGAAGTTTTTTGGACACACATTTTTCTTTCTCAAATATGTACGCATATATTATTTCAATCAGACAAATCGACGGCATACAATTAGCAAGCAAATTTCATCGAGTGCATCAATTAGAAGAACTCGAAACGTTCCTTGCCATGTGCTAATTACCGCGCCAATTTTGTCCACGGTGTCGATCGTTCGTCTTCCTTCCTATTCTCCTTAGGTACTTCGGCCGGCCCTTACGCTGCCCCGTTGCCATCGATAAATAATCCTCCGTCAGACGTTCATTACGTCGTTAAGTTTCGGCTTGGACTTATATCCTTCGTTCCTCTGCACGCGGAACCCACCAGGCGAGTTCACCCGCAGCGATGTAAACCTAGAAATATCACATGCCGTGTAAAAAGATAGCGAATGCTCCAGTTAATAAAGCATATCGATATTAGCGAGGAGTAAGAAGTGAGTTTGCCTCGATCTGAGATTGTCCGGAGCTTTGACAGGGCTTTTGACAGAGAAGTCATAACAAATGACAGAAATTTAAGTGCTCATTTGAGAGGATTAAGGACGTGGATGAGAAAAAATTGCAATAAACATACTTTACACAATTTTCAAGTTTCTTATTGATTGAATGTCAAGTATTTATATATAAATATACTTATTATTTAGGGATTAAATTAAATTCTCAAATATATAAGAGGGATATTCTATTATTATTGCAAGGCAATTACTATAATTATAAAAATTATATAACAGTTATACATAATTATATTGTGGTTAAAGTATATTCTTTATATTTTTAGGTGATTAATATTGCCAATTCTCTACTTACAAATCAATATTGCGAATGTCTGAATTATTCTAATTATAAAGTTATTCTCGTCATATATTATTTAGAGAAATTTAATCGGAAAACGACTTTACATGTACAGGTGCGACAAGTGATAGATCACTAGTGCAAATCAAAAAAGGTGATACGTAAATCAACATCAAGCAATTATCGATATTGCAATAATATGTATTTCGAGAGGCAGCAGATTTCTTGCCACGGGCGATTTTCTCGTGCAGTAAAATGAAACACAAAAGTAGAAATAACTCTTTGTTTATATCTCTCGGTTTGCGGAATGAATGGAACATTAACTTGCTTTGCAGTTTGCGCAATGCGTTTATATCTCATTAATTTAAGAAACAGGTAAGTGGACGAGTGAATGCAACATGTGAACGTCAGATCTGTAAAAATTTAACGCGCAACCGTATTATGTGCGCCATCAATTCTACTTTGTTTTTTACCTTTATTAACATTATCTAATTATCTTCCCGCGATCTCGAGTAACCTCTCTCTTTATTTCTCTTGATTTTATCATGATATACGTCATGTATTTTCCACCGCGAGAGAAATCCTTTCATTTATGGAAAAGAACACTGATTTTCTAAGAATAATGAAAAGTAAATTAATAAGAGATATTAACATTTATTCAATTTTGATCTTATATTTTTAAAATTAAAAAAAAAATAGATATATAATTATAATAATACACTTTAATACTACATAAAATTAGTAAAGATAGTTATGTACACGTAATTAGGCCGGTATATAATGAGTTAAAGACACGAAGAATTGTGGTGCAATATTGGTATCAAAAATAAATGGTTAAAGGCACAGCTTTATTAGCAGAAAAGAAAGAAAAAACCAAGAAAGAGAGAGAGAGAGAGAGAGAGAAAGAGTGCCTCCTTCTTTTTAGATTATTTCCCATTATTCGCCGAAGAAGACATCGGCCATAAAAAAGGAACAAGCAGATCCGGCAACAGCTGCTTCGCTATTAAAAGCGACTTAAACTTCAAACCCTTCCCCTGCGATCGTAGAACGTGAAGATACCTCCCCTGCCCATCACCCACTGTCTCTCTATTTCTCATCCACTCCCTTTTGTTTCATTTTTGTTCCTCTTTCTTTCTTCCTTGTCGTCATACCATCCCCTTTTCGTGATTACGCACAAACAAAGAGTAAAGCCACACGTACGCGTATACGCGCCTGCGATTTCTTGCCTGTAAATAAACGAATTGCTAAATGAGCCGTAAAGCCGCGCCTCGGGAATATAAAAGAAGAAGTACAGAAAAAGGCCTCGCTGTTGGTCCTAGATTAGAATTTAGAGCCGGCATCCCTCGTCTCGTGGCTCGAAAGCGCTGCGGGCTTGCGAAGAACGGCAGTAAAGAACGTTTAACAAGTATAGCAGTTTTTGAAATATTAAATGCAAGATGAGAAATGGACCATGCTGTAAGCAAAGAGATATATGTGTTTGTTGTTGCACGCGGGAATTGACTATACTTACTATTCCCCCCTTTTAGGTATCCCGCAATAATTGTCGCAATTTGATGAAATTAATTAAGAAACGCGTTTTTATTTTTTGCATCTATTAATTATATTTGATATAAAAGATTTTTACACGAATCAAATGATAATTTGTCTATAAACTGTTTAAAATAGAAGTTTTTGTAAGAAGAATTTTTATACGCATTTATTTCAAATAACTGTTTTATTTGCAAATAAAAAGAAACACTTAGAAAAATGATTGTTGAATTATATAAATAATTAATAATAGAAATATAAGATAGAGAAAAATACATAGTACTTCGTAGATTGACGTTTCGACAAAGTGGACGTCGCGAAAGTTTAAAATTCTCTATTTGCATGAGACACGATTAATTAATACGATACCGGTAATTAAATAGATATCAACCTTCTCAACGCACAACGACGGCGTCCCATCTGCATAATCTCTATACAATAACGTCAGTGAAAAGAAGAGTTTTGTCCCACCAACGATAAACTTTTTGCCACCCTCCTACACCCTACGGTCAACACCCGTTATACCGTTAATAAAGATATATAGGGTGATTCGCAATTAGCATATGAAACGTTAAAGATACAATATTTATTTACATAGGTTTGAAACAAATTCTCACAAAAATAAATTGAAATATCAAGCTGTTAAAAATGAAATTAAATCTTTATACGAATCTAAAAATATATTGTTTGCCTTTCTCTTCTTTATGTTTACTTTTAAATAAATCTTATTTTAAAAGAATTCTAAATTTAATTGTACTCTAAATTCAATAAAATATTCAATTTTTTGTAACAATAAAAAAATTGTAACAAATTATAATGTATCCCGACATTTTTTCAAGAAGATTCCTATGTTTTAACAAGGAATCCATCTTTAATCTTTTATAAAATCATTGCCTTTGTATAGACAGTAATTTTTAATCACCTATTATACAAAGTAATGGCAGTGATTTTTCAAGAACATTCGCAATTTTCTTGTTACGAATAAAGAATGTCATTAATAATAAAGTATTTTCCATTTATTAATTATATTAAAATTGTATTAATTTAAATGGTTAAAATTTAAATTTAATTCAAAATTATATTTTAATATTGTAAAATATTAACATATAATAATATAAATGAGTACACAGAATAAGTACACAGAATTAAACGTAATTATTCAGAAATTATTAATGCAATGTATGTTCCTGCATCTTTTTTTTTTTTTTGTTATATTTTTGAGGTGATCAGCACTTTACCACTTCATAATCCAAGACGAATGAAGCGTTGTTACGGCGTCATTTCATTCATCGTGAAATGCATTTCGCTGATCGACTGATAGTCGTCCGGCAACCAGGGCACCCAAGTGTTGTTAAAGTTACTCGGAAAGCCAGCCGGATCGACGGGTGCGTTCGTCTGGTTCATGAGGACCGATTTATAGCGATCGATGAACATGTTCAATCTCTTCACGTCCTGCAAATGGAACGACGTATTCTTGAATTATCTCTCTGCTATCGCTTCCATCTCGTCTGTACTGACGATGAGTACTGACATTTACATAATAATAATTCACACGAGAGTTATCTTTTTTCTTAGCAATCGTAAAGTTACAAATATGGATGCTGGACACATATTTTACTGGCACGCTTAATTTAATAGACACTACTATCTTAATGCAATATTATTGACATAGCTGTTGTAACTTTTTTTACTTATTCGGATTAGAGATTATTAATTTCTCGCATCACATATTGATTATTAAAAGTCATTTCATATATAATTCATAATCTATTTTTATATTTTTAATTATTTAAAATATAAATATTAAACATATAAATATGTATTTATATTTTTTACAATCTTAATTTAATGTCACCTTAGGATATTTCGAAGATAGATCCGTAGTTTCACAAGGATCCTCATAGACATTGAACAAGCAGGTGCGATTTGTACAATTGGGGAAATCCGTAAAATTCTTGCAAACTACTGCGGCTTCTTCCCGCAGCTGCATTACTTTATTTGCGTTTAACACAAAAGTTGAAACACTCGCGATAGCTGATGCAGCTGGCGATGTTAGTACTTTCATTGCATTGTATTTGGGATAAAGTATATTTTTACCACTATAATTATAATACTTTTGGTACTCAGACTTATCTATATTAGAAAAAAATTTTAAATGATAATAAATAATGTGAAACATATGAAAAAGATTATTTATATACTATTATATATGTTTTTACCTTTAACAAGTTTGTAAGATCCTATTAATGCTGCTTCACTATTAATCTTCTCGTCAATATTCACAAGAATTGACTTCCGTTTGCCATCTCTCGCGTTTTTGATTTCGGACCACTGATCAATGCCATCCAATTGTTTCAGATCATTCGGATTACCGCCAGCCGCGGAATATAATGTCGGCAACCAATCAGTAATGTGAAACAATTGAATAGAAACTCTCGAGGGATGATCAATCAAAGGTGAATAGATGCACGCCGTGCCGCGAATGCTGCCTTCGAAAAGACTGAATTTTAACTAAAAATAAAAAAATTGTTTTAATTAATTTTAGAATCTGTATAAATTTTAATTCTTCTCTCTATGTTGTAATTTTTTTATCTACGTAACTATTTTCATAAATTTTTGACATAACACTGACTTGTGTTATTCTCGTTTGGCAATATTAAAGGAAAATTATGTGCGAATACAAATCAAACATAAAATTATAGCCTCAATACGTTTACACAAAAAACGTAAAGCTGCATTTACCCCTCTAAGTGGATAATTAGATCCGTAATTTTGCATTAGTCCTTCAGTTTGCGCTCCATTGTCGGCTATAAAAATGATGATCGAGTTTTTCAGCATATCTGTTCTCTGCAGAGCATTGATCACCCGACCGACTGATTCATCTAAAGTGGCAACGACACCTAAAGACAAATATATATATAATTTCAAACATTATAAAATCAAATTATTGATATTATTAAAAACGCAAACAACATTGTTATTATAATTGAAGTAAAAATAAAGCAAGATAACATCCGTGTGAAATAATTAAAAAAAAAAATTTTGTTAAACAGTTTTAAAAATGATAGACATAATTGATAATTGAGAAATCAAGATTAAATAAACATGAGAGAAAAAGAAACACAATTTTTCTTATCTTTTGCGTAAATTTGATTTAATTTTAACACGCGCGATACTTACGATAATTACAATTTAAAAAAGGAATATTTTATTACATACTTGCGTATTTTCTTCTATTTATGTCTTCGATATAACCGAGAGTAATATTTGTTTCTGTCCAATTGCGTACTTGCATTGCATCTTCGATTCCACTAGAATGGGGTGCAAGATGTGCTAATTGCAAATATAGAGGTTTCGCAGGATTATGCGACGTAATAATATTTTCAGCCTCATCGGTTATAAGATCAGTCATATAGTCATAGCTATATTCAATCTTGTGATTGTCACCCACAATACGATGCAAATCATACCCCAATTGTTCCTGTAAATTTAATTTCACTTTTTCTGATTGATTTACTTATTTATAATGTGTAATAAGAAAGAAAATTATAAACTCTACTACTTTACGATTCTACGACTATAAATGGTCAAACTTTTCAGCAGTTGCAAATAATAATTTTGTTATTACTGCAGGATAATGCACAGATAATGCAGAAGTGCACATCAACGTATTATTATACATCTAGCAAGACATTTCATAATATTAATATTCCCCAAATAATAACAGAAAACTTACACTTTCGTAGAGTGAGTGATTGAAATATTCGATGTAACCAGAATAATACCCAACAAAAGTGTCGAAACCACGACGAGTAGGACCGTAATTCCTTGTATAATAACCAACATGCCATTTTCCCACCAAATGAGTGGCATATCCGATTTTTCGAAGATACTCGGGTAAGAGAATATTGTTCAAAGGTATACCACGTGGTTCAGCTCCTCGCAAGGGGAAACCTTGCATACCTAAATATTGGATACATTTCATACAATTAAATTAAATTTTAATTAATTTCTTTTTATAAAGAGTTTTGAAGGACATTTTTATACCGTAACATAAAATTATAATCATTATGGACAAGAGAATCAATAAGAAAATAAATCCTAAATAAAGAAATATAAACATAAATTTTTGCATAAACTAAGTTTTGAGAAAACTACCATTAAATTGGAACATCTATATAGTTGACATTTTGAACATTTTTATCAATAAATGTGTCAATAAAATGCAAATAATTTTCAAAAGTTTGCATCGTACAATGAAACATGCCACGTTTTAGATATACTTAATTAGATTACCTGTTCTTATGGGATATTTTCCAGTGAGAAAAGCTGTTCTCGATGGTGTGCACATTGGCAATACGTAATGTCGATTTAGTATCACGCCATTGTATGCGAGAGCATCTATATTCGGTGTAGGAATCTCATCGGCGCCGTGGAAGCTAACGTCGTTCCATCCCTTATAATTATTAAAATATGTAATAACAAATTAAATTTTACGATTTACATTTAATAATACATTTTAATGTGAATAGCTTTTATTTTTTGAATTGTCTTTATATTTTCCTAAATGATGACTATCTCTTGTATAATATTGCGAAATTTAAAACTAATGCTAATACGATAACTCGTTAATCAACTTCATAAATAAGCAGACTTAAAATAGTATCGTGTAATTTTGTCTAGCTATGTGTGTTATATATTATACAGAAACATGCTTTATTGAACCTGAGTTCAAGGGACCATTAAGAAGGAGATTTGAAAAAGTAATAGAAGATGTATAATTTGAAGAAAAATAATTTGTTGTTTATCTTAATATTTAATAATAAAGAAATTTTCTCTTAAGTGCAACTTTCTCTTTCTCTTTAAAAAGAACTTTCTCTTTTTCTTATATAACGAATAAATATTTTAAAATTGAACTGTTAATTAAATTACATTATATTTTTTTAAATGAACATTTAGAAAAATCTCTGACAATTCTTTATTTTAAGTATTGTTAGGTTTTTCCACAAATATTTTTTAAGCTATGCAACTATATACATTACTCAAAAGTTAAAGTTGAAGTTAAAAGTTAAAGTCAAAAGTTAAAGTTGAAATGTTAAAGTTGAAACATCAGTTAAAGCTTCAAAATGGTTTTTTAATTTTGTGTCTACAATGGTTTTTCGTCGAGTTTTAGCGGTTTGAAAACAGCTCAATTTTTAAAATATAAAAAGTGTTTCCTATTTTTTTTTTTTTTTTTTTTTAGTAGTATATATTTTTTTTATAAATGCCACGCGCGCATCTGCTAAGTTATTATATTAATAAAAATAATTTCTTACAAGATCATCAGCGATAATGACAATGATGTTAGGTGGCTGTATATTAGAAGCATTATATTTCAAACCCAAATAGATGCATGGGATACTCAAGATCACTACAAAGACGTACACTAACAAGTCTGTTCTTCTCAAAACCATTGTTTCAAATTTTCTCAATTTGATAAAACAAGATCACGGAAATTAATCAAACTCACAAAATGTCGCACATTAAATTATCGGTCGGTGTCACAACGCACTATGTATATAATAATAATATTTATATATTAAAATTGATGATTAGTCTGCTGTTAACTACAATTCAGTTTTTTAATATTCTAATTTATGTTTACATTTAGTTATGGAAAATCACAATAATTTTGTTAAGAAATCTAATGTCAAAAGTAAAGCTAATGAAAAATATCTTCTCATTCGACGACATATACGTAGTTTAAGCACTTTTTTCACATATAATTTTGCATTACTAATATCTAGGGTTATCTACGATTTTATCATTCGACGATCGAACGATTGTCAATGTTAACCGTTCGAGTTCAAATTTAATACTGCAAAGTGTAAGGCATACATTGCTACATTTATACGCTGAGCTATTAAGCTATTCAGACAACGCTTACTGACCTGATTATATCCTTGTTATGATCTCGTAACATAAGCTGTTTAGCCTAATTGAACTTAAAACAGACTTTTTTTTAAATATTTATCTTTTGTCGCAGCTATTGTGTACAATATACATATAACCTTGGATATGTATTTTTACACGGTATGTAATACCTATCTATGTAAGTATATGTAGTTTTAATTACATATATACTAAATATAAGATAAACTTATATATATATATATACTAAAATATACTTATACTCGATACTTTTATAAAACTTAAAACTTTTAATATAACTTATAAAACTGTTACTCGATACTCTTATCTGATATATGGTGCTTGAAGAATTTATCAGGATACATCAAAATTCAAATAACGATTTAAATGTATATGTTTATTAATCATATATTAACTGTTCAAATAATATTTCAATATACATTTTTTTATTTATCATATGTTATTGATATGATCAATTATAAATTAATATTTATAATTAGAGAACTATATATTATTAATTTACGTTATAATTATATATTAACTATATATATATATATGTATGTATAAAACTATATATTATGAATTATAATAACGTTATAATTAATAATATATAGTTTTGTTATTAAAATAACAATATAAAATATTAATTAAAGAAGAAGTATCGACATCTTTTTGTATTCCATCTTTTTCGAGTTACGTAACAGTTTCATTTATAGTGCATTTATAGTGCAACAATCATATGAGAAATTCAAATAATACTGTTATAAATCATGTTAAGATAAATTTGATCTTTCACATTCAAAAAAGTATGATTAAACTAACGATAAGATGAAAAATAAATATGTATATCTTGATTTTATGGAATGTTACTTAATTCTATTACAAATTAAAGAATTTGGTAAAAACATGCATTTGAAAATAGCATTTTCAAATGAAAATCGACAAATATAAACGCAGAATCAATTAGTACATTGTTATTTAAACTAAATTAAATTAGCGCTCCGTTATTTTAACAGGCAAAAAAAATCTATTCTGACTCTATTTTGTGCACAATTATGCATTCAACTTCATTATGCGCATAACTGCAAAAAAATGAAAGCAACTTTTAATAGGAGCATTAATTGACGTAGATATTTTTTTGTTAATACAGTTGAAATAACTACCAATTGTCGACAAGGTCATACATTCTATAGAGACGATACGCACTCGAGATCTGTTGATAATCACACAATTATGATTAAAAATTTGATAACTAAAATGATGTTAAAAAATTTAAAAAATGTTATCAAATTATCTATAAAATTATCTATCCACGATACAATTTTTTTTCAGAGATTTTTTATCAAAGGAAAAAAGATAAACTAAATTATCGCATACATCCGTCGTCGTTTTATTTGCAAATGTTTCTGCCACGTAAGTCAACAGAATAGTGAATAATACGAAGCAAAATCTAATAGAAAACGTTGACACAATTCCATGTCAGAATATACAGTAACGAGGAAAAATGCTATACAAATGTTAAATAGTTCACTGAAGCATTTGGACGTAGTTCAAATTTAACATATCTATACATTATAATTTAGTCATTTAAAAATAAACCCATTGCAAACACATTATTATATGCTGTAATATATATATATATATATATATATATATATATATATATATATGCATTTGATTAAAAAATCGCGTGATCTTTTTGTAATGTATGAAGGAGAAGAGAAGCTTAAATATAGGTATTTCTATCGATAAATCAAATTGATCTAAATTGATCAACACATTTTTCCTCAATTGATTGATGAAATTCGTGCATAAAATTATGTTTTGCTTAACTAAAATTCACTTAAATAAAACCATTGCATATGACTGTTACGAGAATAATACCGATGTAAACACAATAGGCCAAACTGGCCAGTTGAGCCGAATTGTTCAAAATAATTTCACTCGATATTACCCACGGCTCCCACGTATTGTTTGTTCTTCTTGGATCTGCCAGCCAGTCTACCGGTATCTTAATCTGTCTCTTAATAATAAGCCCGTAATGTTCCAAGTATTTATCCAATTCCCGAGAGATCTGCAAAAATTATTGTACGAGATGTCATCTAATTTAGTAAATTCGTAACTTTGCTCTCTTGATCGATAAGTGATCAAAGGCTAAACTAACAAGCAATTATACAAAAAATAAGTTATTATTAAAAAAAATAAAGCATCGCTATTAAAATAATATTGTTTAATTCTTTAAGTTTTGAAGAAGAAAATTTAAAAAATATTTTCTGACTAGAAACGTTTACTGATTATATGTTTCAGATGTGGGAAAACATTGATCTCGATAATTAGTTTCAGTTTGTACACTTTATTTAACATCAACGCGATGATTGACAACTCACCCTTGAATATTGCTCGGCGATGTTCCTCGTTTCGCAGGGATCATTATTGATATCGAAAAGACACTCGGTGACATTGCATGTAATGAAACTGTCTCTAGGTCGGCAATTGACAGTTGCTTCGCGCCGCAACTGAATTATCGTGCTGGGTTGAGTGACTGGATCACCCAGGTGACGAGTGATGCTCTGTGACACCACACTCTTTAAAACGGTGTCAGTGTACGGCGGCATGTTTTTGTAGGCTTCTTCTTGTAGGCTCTTTCTGGGATAATTAGGCATGATTCTTTCGATATCTGGATAATAACCATCGTAGTATCCACCCTCGATTGACCCTAAGACATAGATATGATTTTTCCTAAAATATACTAACAACAGGAATTATTGTCAATAAATGAACGAGCTATAATGTCGTCTGTTAAAAATCACAGTTTTATAAGCCTGCTCATGGATACTTTCAAATTTTGTATCGTATAATTTAAGAAATTTTTTTTTTTTTAATAATACTTTATGATTCTAAATTTTGTCTTTATTCGTGTGAATTGGAACTTCAATTAAAATAATTATATTCATGATAATTTGTTCATAACTTATTTTTTATGCATAAGTTACATTATTATTTCTTCCAATAATTCCAATCATATAAGTACCCCGAAGAAGCTTGAATTGTTTGTATATGGCGCCCTCAGTCTTAGAAACCTCATCGATGTTAAGTAATAGCCTATCTCTGGCACTCGGAAAACTGTTATTTAACATGCACCATTGATTGACACCGTCGATCTCTCCCAAGTCCCTTACATCACCACCAGCGACAGTATATAGAGTCGGTAACCAGTCGGTTATGTGCATCAAATCATCGCATACACGTGCTGTTTTACGTAATCTTGGTGACCATAATACAGCAACTCCTCTCACACCTCCTTCATACAGCGTATATTTCATCTATCGTCATATAAATTATAATCTTGTTTTATTATTGTTTGTTGAACTATCAAAGCAATCCAAAAGTTTATGTGTATTTTTTTTAGAAATTTTCAAATATAAAAAAATTAAATATAATTTAAATAAGTTTTAAACAAAATTAATTCTATTTAATATAAGTCAAATAAAATATATTTCTTGTTCTATCTATTAAGAGAAAATTGATTGTAACATATTTGTGTAATCAATTATGCCTTAAACTTATCGATTCGATATCTATATCAGTTGTATGTAATTTAAAATACATACACCTCGTAAAGGATAATTAGAACCATAATTGCGAAATTTTCCAATGGATGCTGCACCGTTATCAGTTAAAAAAAGGATCAATGAATCCTTTAACATCCCTCTGCTACCTAAGGCCTGAACGACACGTCCAACGGAATTATCTAATCGCGATACCATTCCTAAAAAAACAACAAATATAAAAAAAAATGATGACTTATTTTTCATAAATATTCTCTGTCAATTATTATGTTAAAATTCTATCAATTAATTTAAATATTACATAAATTTATTTATTTAATGTAAACTTTTATTGTAATCGATAATGAAATTAATATTAAATATGACCGATATTTTTTATTTTGCATTTAAAAGCAATATAATAATACGTACCAGCATACTTGCGGCGATTTATTTCCCGAATGTGCCTAAACTGTCTATCGTAGTAGTCATAATCATGTGGATTCTCAAGAGGCGCGTGAACAGCAAGATGCGATATTTGAAGAAAGAGCGATTGAGATGGCTCGTGATACTGAATGATCCTGACCGCTTCGTCGGTGAAAAGATCAGTTACATATTTATTAGTTGATACATAAGCTGGAGCATCACCACGATGCATATCATATCCACTCATGTTCTAACATAAAAAAATATCGTAAAGTATATAACAAAATGTATAATAATAAAAAGTAAATTAGAAAACATGAATTTTTATGATTGTTGTACAAGATTATATACGAGTAAATTATCTTAAAATATTGTGCTATATGTCATTATAATGATCAACTATATTAAAAGAGAATGTGTACTTGATTAATTTTTATTACGTTATCTATCTAAAAATATAATGCTTTAAAAAACAAAAGCAATAGAGCTTTATGGACATTATTTTGATTACATGTCAATTTGTTACAAAATAACAATTGGCTCAAATAATTATTATTAATACATATATGTGCTATACCTGAAACGAGTATTTATAATCATAATACGTAATATGACTGTTGTAAAAGCCAAAGAAGGAATCGAAACCCCGATTTAAGGGAGTGTGTTGGGATGTATAGTACCCCACATGCCACTTTCCGATCAGTTTCGTCATATATCCCAAATCTCGTAAGTATTCTGGTAATATCTTCACTTTGAGAGGAATTCCTCTGGGTTCACCACCCTGTATATCTGCTCCCTGCATACCTGCATGAAACAACATTACACAATATAAGCACACAACAAAAAGACGCGCAAATGTTGTATTAATTTTTTAAATGCACGACAAGTTAACGCATCCTGTTGTCATTCGAGGCGGTCATAAATATTATAATATATGTATATAATAATATACATAAAATATTTTTTATATAATAATACACATTTTTATATAATAAATATATATAATAATATACATAAAATATTTTTTGTGCAGAAAGATATTTTTTCTAAATTAAAGAAAGTAAAAAAGAAAATAATAATTTATTTTAAAAATTTATTTTTTGTGGAAAATTTAGCAAAATGTATTTGACAGACGTTAGTTTAGAGGCACTGTTTCATGATATTATCATTTACGAAGCGCGATGAATAACACATACCCAAACGTATTGGATATTGTCCGGTGAAAAAGGCAGTTCTAGAAGGTGTGCTGGATGGTAAGACATAATGCCTGTTTAATATAATTCCATTATACGCCAAAGCATCTATATTCGGAGTCGGTATCTGATCCGAACCGTGAAAACCGACGTCATCCCATCCCTAAAAATTTGGAGCATTATTTGTTTTTAACGCGTTAAATGCATAATCAATAATTACATTAAATATTAATAATTTAGTATTTTGATAGAAAACAATTTCTTTTGTAAAAAATTTATTTACAATACTACGAGGTAAATGTGTGTGTACACGTACATTTATCGTAGCATTATAAAAATTTTTATGGAGAAAGGTGACTTCTACAAAAACACTGCATTATTAACATTTCTATGTAATTGAAGTGTAAAAGAAAGAGAGTACTTTCCTTCTATGCACATATGAATCCGCACCGGAAGTCTAATATATAATAATTACATGATCGAATTAAAGTATAATTGACGTGTAGGAATTAGCATTCGTCAAGTAGTTGGAATGAGTCACAATCTACGACTTGATCGCGGAGGCGTGGATAGCACGTAAGCTACAGTAATTAACTTAACTACAGATAATTTTAATCATACTTTCGTACAAATTAATCGGGCCAAATTAAACGTACAGTATAAGCACAAGTAACATAATAAGATTTTAATCCCAATCATTATATAAAGCATTTTTAATTTTTAGCTTTTATAGATGTGTGTTTTAATATTCTCCGCAAAAAAAAAAAACAGACAAATTAAAATAAATTTATTAAAGAATTTATTTTTTATATGTAAATGTTAATTTTTAACGATTGTATTAAACTTTGTTTTCTCTACTTCCTTTCCCGTATTAGTATTATTCGACTATAATATATAAATATTGAATGGATATTTAAATATTTGACAAAAAGACGGAGAAATTGCAAAATTCTGGATTGACAAATCTTATGAATTTTAAATAGAAAGAGAAAAAAGATCACATTATCTTTGTAATTAAATTATAAACACCTCTTAAAAATAACAATACAAAAGATACATGTGTTAACAGAAAAAAATTTAACAATTAGAAAACTAATTCTTAATTTTTTAAATTAGTTATTATTTTAAAAAATAATAACTTGTGTGTGTGTGTGTGTGTGTGTGTATGTATCTTATTTAAATTTTTTTGAAATAGTTTAATAGAGAATTCAAAAGTTTTTAAAGTTTTATGTTGCACATTTTCAGATGAGTTGAAACGTAAAATGCATCAATACGATTCACGTGCATTGTTGCTTAATCTAAAGGATTGCCTATCCAATCTACAATTCACATTCGGTAAAACTGATTCATCTAAATATATTTTGGACTATTTTTCTATAAATAGAATTTTTATTATCTTATTTATTATCTAATTATTTTAAACATTAACAAATTAATTATTATTTTATAATTATTTATACAAATATATAAGTATATATATTTCGCAAATCAAGCTAATAAATTTTAATAATGATTATACTGTAATTATGTTTGTATATTACATTCACAGAAAGTCCGAAAAATAATAACGAAAAAGAAAGAATAATTAAAAATTTCGTTAGAGTATTGCTTATTATTGAGTATATGTGTTATTTTTTCAAATACAATTAAAATAATATATGAGTACATGTCTTCACTTTCATTAATAATTATAAATCTTACCAAATCATCGGCCATGAAGACGATTATATGCGGTGATGTTACGTATAAGCCCAATGCAGTTCCAAACAACACAGTAAAGCATAAAATAAAATAAATACTACCCCTAATTGTCGTTGAACACATCTTTGAGATGAGATGATTTAGAGGTTTTCAGATATTTGAAAATATACGTGTGCTGAGAGAAAATAAACTTTCACACGTACTTCTTTTCACTTTGCAGCAATAAATTAAAGTGCAAACAAAAGGAAAATATAATTATATACACGATATATATATACATCTACGATGTCTTGCGGGATACAGAAGAGCAAGAAGAAGACATAAACAGGTTTATATATAGTCCACCTACGAAAAAGTACGTCATGAATGGATCATGCGAATGGGAAGGGCAGATATACTAATGATCACGGCAATGACAAGAATATATAACGTAACTTATAAACTAGGTTACTTCTCATTTTACATCTTATTCTCTCTACTTGTCTAATTTCCCCTCACTGCGACTTACGAGCGCATAGAATTTAGGGAACCTAACGTAAGAGTACTTTTTCTTCGAGCGGTGTTCTTTTACTGACATAGTTTCTCTTTCTTTCTCACATCTGAAACTTATAGCCTGCAGAAAATATCTGCAAAGAATAAGATAAACTGAAAATATATATACATGAATTTATATATTATATAATTAGAAGAAATTGACAAGAGTTTATTACATAATTATTAATGCCCGAAATTTATATAAAAAATAATCTTCTAATCTTCTAATCTAATAAAAATAAAAATCTTGAAATCTTTATACTTCTTATTGTTAGTCATTTTTTCATTCTCATTCTAATTCCTTTAATAGAATTAAATGTAACTCTCAGTAATTCTTTCATAAAATATCTTATGGTAAATTATTCTCTCCATCTTTTTATAAAAAAAATATATTAAAACGGATTTTCCAGCTAGCATTTCTGTGTGCGTTTTTTTCCAATTCTTTACAAATATATTCAGAAAACATAGCATGTACAGAATGTCCATTAGATCGTGATATTACTGAGTAAAGATATAATACGACTGAAAGAAAAAGAAAAAAATTCAAAATATAGAATAAATTTTTTCATTCTTTGATTAATTTTCCAGAAGAATAATTTTTTTGAATATCAAATAGAAATGTAAATCTATTTAATTTTATGTGCATTAACTAAAAAGTCTCTTCTGAATTTATATACATTTTGCATTTGTATTTTATTATCAGATATGAATATTGTTCATTTAACTACAGTTTATTTAATTTCAGTAAAAAAAATAATAAGTTTTTATCAAGTCGTTGCGCTGCAAAAAAATTTAGAAAATGTGTTTATTTTTCGAGAGTTCAAACGGGTATGCCTCATCCTTAAGAATTTATGTCGACAAATATATTTTTTAGTTGATATTTTAGTCGTACTTTGCCCATCCGCAGAACAATTGCTGAGTTGTCGTCTTATCAACATTTTATGTAGATTTGTTGGTTCTAAAAGTTTTGGAATCTTTGGACAACTCAGCAATTGTTCTGCGGAACACGGTTAATTTTTCTATTTGATTTTGAGTTTTTGAAAAAAGTTATTGTGAATATAAATATGCTATTGATTATATATTGAATTTATATGTTTATATATATATATATATATATATATATATATATATAATCGTGAATAAATATAGGCGTTCTTTACTAGCAACTCCAATATTACATCGACGAAACAAATAATACATTGATTAAAACATCCAAATATGTAATTAAAAGCATTTTAATCAAAGTTAAATGAATGCATATCTACATTTATAACTAATCGCTATATATGATAATTGACAAATAGTATAGAGTAATTTGCTAAGAATTATGACTAGAAATAAGAAAATAAACACAGTTCATAAACAAAATACAATATGATGAATTAATAAACAAAAATATAATACTAAGCGAAAATAAAAGTTAATTAATTATAAGAATAAATTTATTAGGATAAATAGAAAAAATATAAAAACGAAGAATTCAAGTTATAATAAAATTTATTTAGGAACAATTATATTGCTTTAATAAAATATGTGCATGTTTTTTTGTATCAAAAAATATTTAAATTTTGTATTATATTTTTGTTATGCAGATCTCGAGAAAGGAGGTTTCACAAATTCTTTCTTACTTTTCTGTACACATATTCAATTTTTTTATATTAAAAAAATTGCTTTTTTCCATACATCTGGATTATACAATGTATATAAAAATATGCATATATAAAATATTCAAGTTAAAAAATACAGTTAAAAACAGATCCCATATATTTAATATTTATTATTTTAAATTACAGAAAATTAATTGGCAAAAATGCAATATGAAAAAATCTTTGGTAATCAAAATTTGTGAGTTTATTTTGACAATCAGTTCGATAATGTGTTTATGTTATCAAGATCTTGCATTTTATGTATAGTATGTAGGTTGTCCCACCAATGCAACAGTTTGTATTGATATATTAGACGGAACCATGGTGTTAACGGTATCATAGTTTTTACAAAATTTTTAATCTCTGATCTAGGCATCCATCGAACCTCGCTTACTTCATCGGGATTAGGATCTATAGTAATGTCATCCTTTTGCAAAAATAACACATAATCGATCTCATGTTCACCCCAACGTGAATTACTCATTGCTTCATAGTAGATTCTTGTCACATAAAATAATTCATGAGGTTTAATTGCATCGATGGGTATACCTAGTTCATAATTGAGTCTTCTTATAGCCGCTTTGCGTATACCCATAGCATTTTCCTCTTCCATTTCAGAAGGAATCTCTGCCAATGGATGACTGCAGCAAGTATTTGTGTAATGATCTGGGAATGTTATCTAGATGTGTAACATAAAGATGTGTCATATAAACAGATTTTTTTTAAGCATTTATAGTATCCAATGTTTGTAAAAAGTAGGAGAGAAGTTATTTTATATATTAATTTAATTGTATCTAACTCAATTTCAGGATAAATAAGTAATTTAAACCTGACACAGAATTTCCAGAAGACATAACATTATATATTAAAACTGAAGCCTATATCCATTAATTTTCATACTTGTGATTAAAATATATAATTTTATCTTAAAATATTATATAACTTATAAATACCTAACTTACCTTATTACTGGAACGTTTTTGGAGTAACAACTCTTCTTTACTATTGAACAGAAAGACACTGAATGCCCTATGAAGCGGTACACTTCCTTCTGCATTAATTTCATGGCAAAATTCTTTTGTAGCTTCGCCAATAGGTCTATCGAACTTATCTATAAGTATACAACGTTCTTTCAAAGCAGCTTGCTGTAACGGTGCTATTTGTACTGTTCCATAATTTTTTCCCGTAAATGTTGAAATCTTATGCATGATATTGCAAAATTTCTTAGACACTCCTTGCATCATACCAAGTGTAAAATAACAGTCCCACTGCTAAACAGCAACTAGCTATATGTAGAGATATAGAGGATATTTATCTTCTTTTTTTTACAATGTATTATGTTAATGTATTCACATATTGAAATGTGACTTTCAGATTGTATCTTGAAACCAAGGTTGCAGAAAATTAATACAAGAATCAAATATCTCGAATAAACGCGTACATTATATACAATAGAGATTAATGCGCACTTTTACTTGAGTAACATTAGGAACAATCTGTTAAACTTTCTAATTAAAAAGTCAATCACGAACCAATTTAGAATGTACTCGCATACAGGATCAACAACAATTAACAGTTTATCAAGAATTTATGTGGTTAACTGTAATTAAACGTTACTTTTCAGTCGTTTCCACAAAGCTCCGCGAGTTTTTACTTAAATAATCTCGAAATATAGAAAAGTTATTAATATAATTGATAAAATTTTATTCATTTATATAAAGTTATGGCATCTCAGATAGAATATATGTTCGCATTTATCAAGCTATGTGGTTATTTATCAATATCTGATTTCAATCATAGACATATAATATATAGATGGCGCGTCTCTACCGTATTAATATATAATAACTAACAATGTTTTCCAAAATACGCTTAAAGTATGGACAGTATTGTTTTTGCGTTCCGAAATTGTTTTCAGCATGCTACAAGAGAATAATAATTACTATCTTTTTAATCAAAGTAGGTCCTAGGGAATTACTGATTTCTAGTTGCACATACTTCCGAGGTAGTGCGAATTCAGTAATGCATATGGTGGCTGGCAGTTTCAAAAAAAGTGAGTAAAATATTAAAAGTCGAAAATTTTAAAAGTCGACATTTTTACAAAAAAAAGGAAATATTTTATTAATGACATGTCATTAATATATACTATAATAGTAAAATAAATATTAATATATTAATAATTAATATTAATAATAAATTATTAATTATTTTATAATTAATATATATATAAAATATAATGTAATAATAAAATATAATTAATTATGCATATTTTTATATAATATAATATATATTAATATTATAAATATTAATATAAATATTAATACATTATAAATAATATAATTAATAATATATATTAATAATTATTATATTCATAATTATATAATTAATAATATATTAATTTTAAGAATATATTTAATTTCATATATATATATATATATATATATATATTGCATTAACAGAAAATGAGTTAGAAAGTGCTTATTTATGTGATTGCCAATACTTTCTCTCTATTTATTCTCTATCTCATTATCGTGTCATGTACAATTACGTGATAGTGCAAATGCTTTCCGACTTTCATTGCTATAACAGTTAGTCTACTAATAATTTCGGAACGATTGAAATATATTGGAATGCCGTCACATGTGACAACTTGCGTAAGCGTAATTTGCGCTGACCAATCACATCGTCTTATTTCAGAGTATCAGCTTTCGCCTAGTTAATTTATGCTTCTTACGCTATTATTGTTACGCTGAATTCAATTTCTAACGGAAGAAACGCTGATGTGTGATGTTTATTAGCACAGTATAAGAGTACTTACCTATACTGTGATTTAGTAAGCGTATTTCAGTACTTCGGTCGTTCAGTATCGAGACGTAGGATCACATGGGATGGTATGGACTGCAGAGAGATCACAAATTGATAAAGTTTTAATAAAAGATGAATAAGGCTCTGGAATGAGTTAAAAATTTGAATTACTTTCTAATATAAATTCTGATATTCAAATTTTCACCTTATAAATTATAAATTTTGTAAAGTAATTATTAGCGCATTAATACCTTTAGTTAACACTTTTTTAAAAATATGTATCGTCTTTACGTGGCCTTAGAACTTATTATATTAGAACATATTATATTTTTTGTGTTTAATTCAAACTTACTTTGTAAATATTGCATATATGCCGCTTCATATATACGCATTTCTCGTATGCAGAGTATCAGTTCCCATAATGCGTATTTTTTAAAACATGTAGAATACGAAAACAAATCTATTTAGCATTTCTGTTAAAATATACAATGGAATTTTTAATCTACAATTGATTATATTAATGCATTTTGCGTAATACGCCCTATATATATAGCGTGTATAATATATATCTTATATTTTCAAAAATATACTAATAAAGAGTTTTATTTGACTTTATAGATTTTTTGTGAGATGTGTCATATATATTGAAGAGAAAAAAGTTTAAACTATTCAATTATTGGTGAAAAAACGATTGAAAACTATTAAAAACCAATATAGTGTTTATATATGTATGTACGTATGTATATAATAAATAGTTCGCAAGTCGGAAAAGCATTTAACGCTGTCATATATGATAAGAAATAAGCGATCGACATTGCCTTACTCGGTAAAAAGTAGGAAGAAGTGGAAAACGTATATATGCCTATTCTTCGAAGGTAGCCGAAGCGCAGAGCGCACATGTACGCGGTTCATATCAAGCCGGAGTACTCATAGATCTTTTCCTAAGAAATTTTATTAGCTCGGAATCAGCCGAGAATATTCGAACGAGATTTTAAAAAGTCACAAATCATCACTTCGCGCCGTGAAATATGTTAAGGAATCATGCCTTTCCTTTCAAGGACTTAAAAATCCAACGTATTAAAGGTGAACAGGCGATTGCGCTGTCCAAATCTTATCCGCTTCATACCCGTGGTTTTGTCAAAATCGGCGAGAAAAAATGGTTCCTGCCATACAAGTACGCCGAGCAAGGCGATAAAGCATATAACTTCGAGACTCGTCCCGATGACACGTGGATCATTACCCATCCTAGATCAGGTAGGCCATTTTTTCCTAACAAAAGTCCTAATAAAATGCCACAGCATTTTTGTATTGTTTATATTGATTTATTGGTTGTATTTTAATTGTAATTATCTTGTGTCGATCAGGTACAACGCTGACACAGGAACTCGTATGGTTGGTGGCCAACGATCTAAATTTCAATGAAGCGCATCGAAGGACTTTAATAGAAAGATTTCCCTTTTTAGAGTATAGTATAATAATATCCATATATCCATAAAAATCATAAAGACATAAACTCCACATTTTCTACATTTATATATTTTTAAATTTATATTCTTCTTATTTCGTCCAAGTTTTATAGTTGAAGATTTGGATAAAATTTTTGCGTAAAAATTAAATTCTAAAGATTTATTTGGATTTATTTGGAAGATACATTCATCGAAAATGCACATTTTTTAAATAATATTACATTTTTGATATAAATAATAAATGTGAAGAGCTCAAATTTTGTAGAAACGCGTATCGTGCATTTTTTTTATGTAATGTGAAGAAAGAACACGAAGTAAATTGTTTATTTTTAAATTAGACAACACTTTGTTATAAAAAAAAGACTTTTCTCTTTCAGTTTAGGTTTACTAGTGGAAGACGATATATTTGCAAGCGACACTCCCGATGAGCAAAAAATATCGAAGTGTAGTATCGATTTTGTGCAAAATCAGCCCTCACCGCGTTTCATCAAGAGTCATTTTGCTCTCGATTTATTACCAACAGTCATAAACAATAATTGCAAAGTAAGCACGTGTGTATGTACATATGTGTATGTATGTACGTGTGTCAAAAAATGCAATTTAAATCTTTTCGGAAATGTTATTTTCACTTCTAGATTATTTATGTCGCCCGAAATCCAAGAGATGTGGTGGTCTCGTGGTATTATTTCCAAAAGGACATTAAACTGATTCAGTATCAGGACACTTTCGAGCAGTTGTGTATTGATTTCATGAACGATCACAGTAAGTTTTGCAAAGTTTCGATTTTATTAATATAATCTATTTTTTATCTATTTTCAAAATCATTCGTTCTTATTTATATATTTTCATAATTTCAGCAATGTCGTCTCCATATTGGGAACATGTAAAAACAGCTTGGGCAATTAGACATAAACCAAATATTTTGTTTCTTTTCTATGAAGATTTAATAAAAGTAAGATAAACTAAGATCTTCTATAAAGATTTGTAAGAATTAAAAAATCTGATAAATAAATTTGAGAAACTAAAATCTAAAGTATTATGAAGAAAATCGATGGACATAATTAAATATTTTGATCATTTTTTACAAGAAATAATAATCAAAAATTTTATTTATTTTAATTTTTTTTTTTAATTTAATTTTATTTTATATGACTCGAGAACGCCTCTGAATATATCGTTTGGTCAGATTTCAATTAAATCAAGAAATTATTATATTTATAATAAAAATAACGTATCTCTGATAATAAAGATATTTATATTATAGATATTCGCGTTTGTGATTTAAAAATACATTACATAATTATAAATTATTTTATCTATTTTACATAGAATTTAATTGAGAACATCAAGAAAGTCGCCACGTTTTTTGATAAAACCTACAACAAAGAAGAAATCGCTAAGTTAGCGGAGCATTTAAATATTGAAAACTTTCGCCAAAATTCTATGGTGAATCAAGCAGCCCCTGGTCAACAAATAAAACCCGAATCATTTATCCGGCAAGGAAAGACAAATAATTGGAAAGAGATATTCACACCGGAGCTTGAAAAAAGATTTAACGAATGGGTTGTCGATAATTTGAAAGATACAGATCTGATTTTTCCCGATTGAAACCTACAACGATGAAGAAATTGCTAAGTTAGCGAAGCATTTAAGTATTGAAAACTACCACAAGAATTTTATGGTGCGGTGGAATAAAGCGGAGTTTGGTCAACAAATAAAACCCGAATCATTTATCTGGAAAGGAAAGGCGAATATAATTGGAAAAATAATAATTTGAAAGACACTGATCTGGTTTTTATTCCCAATTAAATTTGCCACAAAAAATATTTATCAGCACAAATAATTCCACATATTTTGTTAAACAATATATGTATATACAATTTTTACATGAATAATGAACAAATATGTAATTGATAAAAAATTTCTCTATTGAGGTCTATTTTAAATAAACAGAATTGCTAATGTTTAAGTTTCTCGAAGAGGGAATGGAGAAATTTTTTCCTAGATAAAAAAAATAAACTTAAATTGGAGATTTATTATTATTATATTATTTATTTTTATTATTATATAAAGTTTCTTCATGAACTGTATATGCAATTTTATTTTGCAAATATTAATTGTGTACGTGAATTATATCATGGATTGCGCGACTGTCTTCGCCGATATGGAAAGTGCACACAATTATATCAGTTGCTTAACTGTAACTTTGAATTTTTTCTATATATCGTTTTTACTCTATGTGATAATTGATAAAAGATTTTTTCATTAAGAAATTAATATAAAGGAAATATACATGTTGATTTTATAATTTTAGATTTCATTTTGCGTTACATAGAATAATACAGCTGAATATCATATATAAGTTTCCTGATACACGCATATATGCCATAACAATTAGAATGATTAAAGAAGACAAATGAAAATTATTTATGACCCAAATCAATATTATCCCTTATTTGGAAAAGTATCTTTTCTTATATTTTAAAATTTACATTTATATACATCTCTTTCTTAAATAGAGACAAGAAGATCTATGCGTATTGCATACAACACCACACGCGCGCGCACGCATGCGCCGCATGCTGCACGCACGCACGCACACACACACAACCACGCGCCTGGTAGTTCCAATGTTCCAATATGCTGCGTATTTGAGTATGTTTAGTTTAGCGAGAACTCCTATCTCATAGTTCAGAGTTTGTTCGTATTCCTGCCAAATCTTAACTCCATCGATAATGTCAATAGTCGTTTTTCGGACATAGACAAGAGTTTGTAAAGAATTGCCATTAAATGATAGTCCATGTCGATCACTGCATTACCGTCGTTACCGATCGATACTTGCTGTTATCTATAGTGCCTACCTCTTGCTTTTGCATATAGTCCATGATCGGCGCGTGCAATAGTAAAATGGCTGCCGGGAAACGTCAATATATTTTATATTAATAAGAGTCTGTCTTTGTAAATAATCGCGCGACGCAGGAAGACATCGCAATAAAGACGCATGCCGTTCAACTAACCGGCTCGATTCTTATCCGTAATCGCGTGTATGTGAGTGTGCATCGACAGAATGGCGGAATTTGTGCGTGGCGGACCCAGCGTGTCCAACAATGCTAAGGTATGTATGTATGTATGTACGAGGAGTATTATTCATCGTCCGCCACACGTCATTTCTTTGTTATACAACCTCACGGAAGGGAAGTGCGATCGCCGTAACGCAAATTGTCTCACGCTTTCCTTATTTAATATCTTACCTCCTTTTTCAATTTTTATCAGCGCGCCTTGTATATTTACGACTTATCTCGGTGTCTATCGTTAGCGGTGTCGGCTTCTGAATTCCTCGATTAAGTATGCACGCGATAATAAAAAATATGCATCCTTATACTTTTTGTTTATTTTTGAATTGATATGCTAGTATAACATTTGTTAGTGAAACTGATCAGTAACATGCAAAAAATGGATTAAATTATGGACACATACATATATACATATAAACTAAAGTCAGTAGAAAATAAAAATGAAAGATTTATTTCATCGAATATAATGGCATTTTTATAGATGGAACATAGTAGTAAAGGCGGTTCTCCTAGTACAGGAAGTGAAGATGGCGGTCAGAATGAATCGTTAAATGCAGAGAATGAATTTGATCCTTTTCTCGAAAATATACCAGATGATATACAAGATACAGAAGAACCTGATGGTGCAAACGCTACTTTGTTAACAGCACCACCAGAAAATCAGTGAGACTGAATATAATTTATCAATTTTTTACAAATATATGATTTCTTTGCAATAGAGTTACAGTTAATGCAAGGCTGATATATGACAGAATGCATTCATAATCATAGAATCAAAACAAATAAAAGCATACAATCTCTCTTGCAGATGGTATCATGGTAGATTAGATAGATTTACAGCAGAAGAAAGATTGTGGGATGCTAGTAAAATGGGTAGTTATCTGGTTCGTGAAAGCGACAGGAAGCCTGGAAGTTATGTTCTATCTTACTTGGGGAGAACTGGAATAAATCACTTTCGAATTACAGCTGTTTGTGGAGATTATTATATTGGTAGGGACTGATATAATTTAACAAAAAAATTCTCAGTCATACATCTTATATTTAAAACAATTTAGAGAGATATATGTGCTTTAATAGTTATATATTATTTGAGATATTTTATTTTAGCATATAAGATCCATTTATTCTGAAAATGATGCAAGTCAAATTTTGAGGTATAATGTTAAATTAAAACATATTTGTAAAATGTTTTCAATGTACAAATTAAATAGCACATAAAACTTTCTATATTTACATAATTTTGTGTGGAAGTTCTGCATATAAGCAGTTATTTTCTACTTTAATAATGTTGTAGGCGGTCGTCAATTTAATAGCTTATCAGATCTGGTTGCATATTATACTCATTGTTCGGATCTGTTAAAGAGAGAAAGACTTATACACCCAACACCACCCCCTGAACCAGTAAATGATAAGAAACGAATTGTCGCAATATTGCCATATACGAAAATGCCAGATACTGATGAATTGAGCTTTCAAAAAGGCGATATATTTTTCGTGCACAATGACATGGGTGATGGGTGGTTATGGGTCACTGCCCATAGAACTGGCGAACAGGGTTTAATATTTCGAGAATTAGTTGAGGATCTTGATGATTCAATAGATCCTAACACAGTGTTTTCCTGGTTTCATCCTAATGTCACCAAAAGTGAAGCAGTGGACATGCTGGTAAAAGCAGGACCTGGAAGTTTCCTAGTAAGCAAATAATGATTTATCTTATTAATAATATCTCTTATTTTATATTCTGCTTGATTTTTAATTTATTCTTGCATAAATTCTATATCTCTATCTTCTATCATAGGTCAGACCATCGGATAACAGTCCAGGAGATTACTCACTTTTTTTCCATATAAACAATCAGATACAAAGATTCAGAATCGAGAAAAAAGGAGTAAGATACCTAATGGGAGGTAGAACATTTGAATGTCTGGATGCTGTAATTAACAGGTATATCTTTTGCTATTTTGCATAGAAATAATAGTGTTGACTTTATATTAATATTATATCACAGATATCGAAAGGAACAAATTGTGGAAGGGCACACTTTAGTTCAAGCGATGGTAACCGAGCCTGATGGTAGTGTCAGAGTAAACAGAGAAATTCAACATGCCGAGAAAATATACGCGACTCTGAGGGAATGCCGAGAGCAATCGGGAGCGAAAAAAAATAAAGGAATTAAAATGCAAGGATATCTGGAAAAGAAATCTGAGAAAAATAAAAAATGGAAAGCATTGTATTTTGTGTTATTGGTGGATGCCACCGATACGCATCTTTATTTGTATGACAATCCTAAGAGAACTAAACCAAAAGGTCTTATCGACTTGAGTTGTGCTTACTTGTACCAGGTAAGAAATATATATTGGAATAGTATGTGATATATTGGTATGAAACCTTAGAATCTACTGAAGTTAATAACAAAAATAATTGTGTTGCAATACAATTGTAACATGCATGACATACATGTACTATTTGTACTATATAATATTTTATGGGCAAATGGAGGAAATAACACCTTAGAGCAAACACGAGATGAGTTATTCAAGTATCTTTTTAGGTCCACGAAAGTGTATTTGATAGGCCTCATTGTTTTCAATTAGTTGAACGCGCATTACCTTGTCTGGCCACCATAACTTACTTGGCTGCGCCGAATTCCGAAAACGCATTAGATTGGATTAATGCCTTGAAACCATTATGTGTATCACAACTCACTCGTGCTCCAAAAGTCGCTCGTCTCCGTGAATTACGTTCGTTGCATCTGCATATCTTAGACGCGCATAGGCTTCCATACAAGCTAGTCCCGAGTCCATTCATTATAGTGGCTCTAAACAATGTTAAAGTTGCTCGCACGAAAGTTAAAACGGGGTTACATCCGTTATGGGATGAGGAATTTATTCTAGAGTACGTAAACGATTTTTACATACAATAACATTTCTATATATACAATTTTTATTCAACTGCGTTCAATAATATGCTCAATAGGGACGTACCGCCGGACGTTATGTCCTTTTCGCTGACTCTGTACAATAAGGGCAAGCGCAGCAAAGACACAGAAGTAGCGGAATTAACGGTTGAATTGGCCAGTTTGACTAATGGTGAAGAAATGGATGAGTGGTATCCGTTATCGGGAGTTACACCTATCGGGGAATGGGGAGCATTACGTTTACGCATACGGTGAAGATTAAAAATCTTTTTTAAAATATTAATATACTTTTAAAACACATTTACATTATTTTCCTTTTTTAATATAGTCTCTTATATTAATAATAATAATAATAATAATAATAATAACAATAATAATAATAATAATATATGTGTATGTATACGTATATATGTATTTTACAGATACAGACACGATTTAGCTATGCCACCCGAAGAGTACAGTCCTCTTCAACAGTTATTGCTAGATCCAGAGCTGCATGTTGTCAAGGCTTTAGCAGATGTATGCCACTTAGATAGAGTACCCTTGGCAAATAGTCTTCTTAGAATTTTTAGGTACAATAATTGTCTTGTATGATTATCTAATTATAAAAATCAATTTTTTTTATATCATTAATTTTTTAGGCATGAAAGAAAAGAAGCAGATCTTCTACGCTCATTGAATCAAGCAGAAGTAAGTTATGATTTAGCTATTCAAGCATAAAATATAAGCATATAATTATAAAACGCATTTATTTAGGTCGAAAAAGAGGATGAAACACCAACATTGTTTAGAGCTGCCAGTCTTACTACTACTTTGATGGATTTATATATGAAATCCGTTTGTACTTCGTTTTTAAAAGCAGCTTTACGTGATACGATTGTGAAACTAATTGAAAGTAAACAAAGCTGTGAATTAAATCCAACAAAAATGGATTCTCCAGAAGATGCTTGCAGTAATGCAGAATTTTTATTACAAGTATATAATTTTTTTTTTAAATATTGTACTTAAATGCGATTCACGACAATTATATTAATGCATAATACTTTTCTATTTTTTTTTTTATTTTAGGTATTGGATGAAGTTACATTGAGTATTTTTACAAGTCCCGATGCTTGTCCGAGGACTCTCAGATATATTTGTGGATGCTTACAAAGAGCAGTAGTTGCTAAGTGGCCACATGAAAGACTAGTCAGAACTCGGGTAGTCAGTGGATTTATATTTCTGCGCCTTCTCTGCCCTGCCATATTAAATCCTAGGTCATTTAATCTAATAGCTGAGCCACCACCTCCATCTGCTGCAAGGTACATTATACATAAATAAAAATTACACAAATGTGAGATTAATATAGAGTTTTGAATAATTCCAATATGTTGTACTTTTTTTGTTAATTTAAATTATTCCATAGATCATTAGTTATGGTGGCAAAGTGTCTACAAAATTTGGCTAATTTAGTGGAATTTGGTGGAAAAGAACCATACATGGAGGTTGTAAACCCATTTATACTCAAAAATAAAGAACGAATGGTAGTCTTCCTTGACCAACTATCTGTAAGTTTATTTTATATGTTTATTTTATATTATTTATTAGAATATTTTTATTGTTGAGTATAAATGTTTTATATTGCATTATTCATAAAAATTTCAACATTGATGTGCGGTAAAAAAATAAAAATTTGAATTTATATAATTAAACTTGTACAGAATGTTGCTGAGAAGCCAGAATCAGAGGGTACAGATCCAAGAACCAAAAGCGTATCCGACACTGCAAGAGACTTGGCGACATTACATCATATTTGTGTCTCACATTTGAAGGAACTCCAAGTTTTATCAAAGACACAGGTATGTCTATTTTATATAATTGTATAAATATTCATAGTATATACATATAAAAAAAATATTTATTTATAGCCAACAATTAAACAATTGGTAACGGTGACTGAAATGTTGAGCAAACATAAGCAGAAGTACATGGAGATGATACGGTAGTGCTAGAGCCATCAGCCATGATTAATGCCAAACACAATAAAACGATTTATAAATTTGACGGATAACATATAGTAGTATTTAATAATTATAATTAAGTAATTAAACGTACAGACTGACGTGCCATATATATTACTGTATACACACTCAAGCCTACATTTACTATTTCATATGTAATTAGAAGTTAGTTTATTTATATATATATATATATATATATGTGTGTGTGTGTGTGTGTGTGTGTGTGTGTGTGTGTGTGTGTGTGTGTGTGTGTGTGTGTGTGTGTGTGTGTGTGTGTGTGTGTGTGTGTGTGTGTGTGTGTGTGTACACATACATATATATATATATATATATATATATATATATATATATATATATATATATATAGTGACGTACACACACACACAGTAACATGACAGTGATATAGATACATACAGAATCATATAGGCGTATAACAATTTTATATTTACTTAGGTGCTCGAAAATAAATGCAACTTTAATCGAAAATATTTCAATATTTTTAGTAATTCTGAGCCCACTATCCCAAGAATAATTAAAGTCGCGCATTGTGTTACACATAATTTCTATAAAATATTTATAGTATTAAATGCAAAATTCATATATCAAGGTAAATAAAATAAGCTTTATATAATCTTGATATTATATATTTCAAGAATAGATATAATTTTATTGTGAACATTTTCATATTTCAGATGGGAGATAAAATATATTAAAGATAAATTTATATAAGAATACCTTAATACATTTTTATAAAGAATTTTAATAAATAATTATAATCGAACTTTATACATAAAATTTTTGATTTACGAATTTCGATTGTAATACAGCTGAAACATGAATATTATTGAGTAATATATATGAATGTTTTATTTCTATATAAATATTCATATCAATGTGACAACATATTGTTAGATGAAATTACAAAAATGATTTTATGTAATTAATATTACAATAGTAAATAGTGCATATAAATGAGCCATAACAATCTTATAGGCAAGCATTCGACAAGTGAATGCTATAACAAACAGGTTTTATTACAAAGTTTTATTATGAAATTGAATTGTATGTGTAGTATCTCTATATTATGTGTATACTTATATACACATACATACACATTTCCTTATTAGCTGGAAACATTAATTTAAAAAATATTACATGTATATGAGAATATGCGCGTTTGTATACATCAATATTAAAAAATATTACATGTATATGAGAATATGGAAATTTGTAATGTTTGCATTGTTTAACGAAGAATTTAACCCTTGATTGTTCCTTGAATATATTATAAAACCTAACCATCAATATTTACGTTGTAAGTTGAAGTAAGTAAAGAAAAAATTCATTGTATGTCGAAATTATTTTATTGTCAGAAAAAAAACTCAATTAACTTGAGTACCATATAATTATATATATATATATAATGTTCGTCATTTATAATAATTTTATTTATTAAATTATGAGTATGTCACAATAAATCGTGGTTAATATTTTAATGAATTATTCTATTATCTATGATATTATAATGAATTAGCAAATTATTAAAAGAGCAGAAACATAAGAGTTTATTTCTCGCTATCTTAACTTTGTCATCTTAACTTTCCAATAGCAGTGTCTATCTTTTTTCTCATAAAGTTTAAAAGAAGATTATAATTTTAAGTATATCTAAATTTTTATATAAACTAAAAAAAAATATATGCGTTATATGGATATGCTATCATTATAGCAAATACAGCTTTCTTGCAATAAATTCATTATTTCTAGGAATAAATGTAATTGAATAGTTGAATATTTAAGCCTTTGGTTAATAATATGTAGGTAGCATGAGAAATTAATACAAGAAAGCGATATTCTGTTCAAATTTAACAATCGATGTCGCGAGTTTATTTCGATATTGTTGTGTACAATTTACTTGCATCATTTGATCTATATATCTATTTCCAAAAAAAGCAAGTTCCTTAGAAGATACATCTATATATTTGCGCGCGTATATTCTCTTATATAGCTACTAAATAAAGTACTATTTATATAAAAATTGCAGATGGGCTGTGTTCCGATATTCACTATCAGTACTAAAAATTTATAGTATACATGATGTAAAATATAGATTTTCAGTATACTGGCATGAATATTGGAACACAGCTTTAATCACACAGTAACGCCTTAATTAACCTGATGTACTTAAAAATATCTAATCACAGCACATAATGAATTAAGTTTGTAATATCTTTTCTGTGACTCGAGCTTCTTTTTCTGCTTTAGAATGATAGTTTTATTTGCTTAGCAAATATTCACGATAAAAAATGGCAATTGATCAAAAAACTTAATTCATAAATTATAAAACAATTTATACAGTGATTAAATTTTACTTTACTAACATATTATAATATTGCTGTTTGATTAAAATCCATTAGTGTGCGACAAGTGAATAGTGTTATTAATATCGACTAAATAGCTATAAGATAGAAAGTAATATATACATGTTACATTTTACGCCACATATTACCAATGGCCTATTTGTGTGCCCTGTAATAAAATTTTTATATTATCCTCTGTATAAAAATGACAGTAACATTGACAAATATGAATATCAGCATCAAATATAATATTTGCGAGTTAAGCTATATTTTTTGTAATTCTATAATTTTGTGTGTATACATATATATAATTTAACATGTTTTGTGCCAACATCATACATATGTAACAAAAAAAAATCAGCATTATTCTTTCATTCAATCAAGGGTTAAGATACTTCAATATAATAAAATTGCCTGGGGCAAACTGTCAAAGGTAAATGTTTCTTATATGAAACATAAACCTATTATATGGTAAAAACTATTATAGCTATTACATAATTTGTTCTTTTCTCTCAATATATAGAAAAAATGTGCTTGCAATTTTTTACAATTTATTGCAATTTATACTTTAGAGTAAGCAGCAAATATTTGTGCACTGTGAACATAATGTAAGGCTTTTCTCGTATTCTATTTCTCGCGTTATAATAGAGTTTTGAGTGAAAATATATATTGGTGTTATCCAAGAATTTATAAAATACAGCATCGACGTTTTCTGTGTCCGCTACTACCGGGTGGTTTACCTGTACGTTCTTTATCTTTCCGTATTTCTCTGACCTAAAATGCATGTACAATGAATTTTTGTCGCTTTCGAAATTTTTCAAAATCTCGGTAAAATATATTTTAGAAATGCGATTCTGCTTATACATAAAAGTTTTCAATAATATTATGAATATGCCATATAAAAATTTGTAATACTAACAAAGATATCTGTGTTTACTCACCAAAGTGTAAAATGCATCATCTACACCCATTCTTGTTTTCGCCGAAGTTTCTACAAATGGCACACCATACTGTCGTGCGACTTCTCTCGCTTGAGTCATATTTACTGCCCAAGATTGCTGAAGATCGCATTTATTTCCAACTAACACCATTGGCACTTCTTCTGCATCCTTTACTCGTTTTATTTGTTCCCTATATGTTCCAATATCCTATTAAAAACATAATACAATTATTTTAAAAATGTTAATCAGATAGATATATATAATTATGTTATATATTATATAATATACTTACCTCAAAACTTTTAGCAGAATTTACAGCAAAGACTAACAAAAATCCTTCTCCTGTTCTCATATACTGATCTCTCATTGCACTATATTCCTCTTGTCCGGCTGTATCTAATATATCTAGAAGGCACGTTTCACCATCGATCACTACCTGTTTAACAACAATACATGGATGTAATTAACAGATTAAGAAAGAAGATATTATATTTATTGTATGAAACTTTTAATTCTTGGATAATGAAAGATTCTAAAACAGACAGCGCTACTTGGATCTAAAAAGATTCAGGCATCACCATACAGTTAGTGTTTCATTATGACATATTGATTATGGCTAGATTAATAGTTTGAATATTTCAATAGAATGACAAACTATTTTAAATTCTCATAAAACATTAAATAAAGTTAAATAGTAGGCTTACTTGTTTTCTATATGAATCTTCTATGGTAGGATCATATTCGTCAACAAAATGATTCTGTATCAGTTGGATGGTAAGTGCTGATTTTCCAACACCTCCAGCTCCAACTACTACAAGCTTGTATTCCGTCATGATGCAGTTTTTTTAGTGTACAATTTACAATTTTTATTATTTTTCTCTAAATAGTTCCTTGGATTAGCTACAAAAAATAATGGAATATAACATATTGTATACTTTATCAGTTTAAATTTTTTTGATAAGATTCTATATAATTAATCAACAAGAGAATTCTCATTGTAATTTAATTTTTAGGAAAATTTTATCAGAGAGATTGAAGAAATTAAGAGATAAATATATGATAAAATTATATCTACATCTTTTATAATATATATATATGTTTGATATACCAAATAATATAAAAAGTACTCTGCAGAATATTAATTTCATCAATTGATTAACTTGATTGATTATTGAATTCAATATTAACTCTACTTATTTACTAAAAACAATTATAAAAAATACAAATATATTGTATAGTTTAAAAATTCTAGTTGATGGTTGTTATTTTACTTATGTTATTATTGTTTATAAAAGAAAGAGCAAACTGTTGTCAGCTGCTGTTTAAGCTGTTGTCCTCTGCTAAACTTTTAAATCTTTTTAATTTAATCTGCTATCTTCGAATATGTTAGATAAGTGAATACCCATTTTTTTCAGTATATTAAAATTAATTACAATTAATAAAATGCACATATCTGTCTTGTGAAACACATAAATGTAATTTAATAAAAGAAGAGCATTCAGCAGAAACAATTTTCAGGCAATATAATATTAATGGTTAACTTATTGTTAGTGTTGTCTTCTGCTGAAAGCGAACATTGTAAAATCACTGGTATTAGTCATCCAATTATTGCTAATATTGTATAATCATTGGCATTAGTCATTCGATTATACATATATATATATACTTAATAGAACCAGATACATGATATTCGTTACTTATAAGCGTAACTCTTACTTTACTCGTAATAATTTCAAAGACGCGATGCATCGAACGCGTTTTGGACAAATGAAAGAAGCGACATATAAATAAAAGCGGATCCAACAATCGTGCGACGAACATGCGGACAGACGTAACAGATTGACGGTAGCGTCTTGGCGCGTCTTCCCGACATATCATTGTCGGCAGAGCACGAGGAGGAATCGGTCCGATGAAGTATCCGCGACGAGTCGTCGACTCTGGGGTCGCTATGCGTGGCGTTGCATTTCGGAGTAAACAGAGTGCACGCATTGGGAGAGATGCGAGAGACTGAGCGAGGAGAAACAGAGGAGGAAAGTGTAGAACGTGGACGATGCATTCCTGCACGCTTACCGTCACTTAAAAAATGCTCATTTCATGGATTGCACTGGGATCGTTCAAGCACTCCGCCTCAATGTGGTCCGACCCGTCACGAATTAGTCACTGGAGACTGGAGACTGGAGATACCATCTGGAAAGGAGCATCGTCAGTGTTGCCAATGTCACTCTCTCCCTCAGAACTCCCCGCTCCCTCCTTCCTCCCTCAACGACGACGACGACACGGAAATGTCGGAAAGGGTGTTGACCGTCTCGCGCGACTCACGGACGGTGCTTTCACAGATGGTGCGAATGTCGATGCGATTATCGTCAATTATCGTTCGCGATATATATGTGTGCTTGAGAGAATCCCGCTGTACGATAACATTCTCTCTAGATATCAAAAATCGAATATTTTTCTTTATTATACATATATTTATATATTTATTATCTGTTTCTTTTATATTTAGAAATAAGTAGTAAGTACTATTTCTATTATATATATAAGAGCACAAAATATTTCCTTATTTATTATTCTTTTTCTTACATCGTCTTTTTATATATTCGAAAATAGGTAAATATTTTTAAAAGAAGAAAACTCTTTATTTATTGTTTTGCATTGTCTCTGTTAAATAATATTTCGCAATTGTTTTAATTAGTATATTATATATATATATATATATATATATATATATATATATATATATATATATATATAGTGAAATATATTTCGTATACGCTTAAATATACTTCAGATTTACTTTTTATAGTGTAAATTGCGAGAAACAAATGCTTTACATTTATTAATAAATGTAAAGCATTTGTTATTATTAAACTGATACGGAAAAAAGGAAATATTTGCGATTACATATTTCAACAGTTGGTATGACTTATCAATTGCTGTTAAAATAATATCGATCATTCGAAGATCTATATTACCAATGAAAGTAAAATACAATTCCCTACATTTATGTGGAAACTCGAATCACGACGATAGATGACTTTTCAATTTGATAAATATATCACTGTCTTTTTTTTTCCAAAATTTTCTGTTTTTATTTATCTTAATCCTGTATTAAATTGGAAGTAAGAATTTGTTTTGTTTTGTTTTCTTTTATCTCTTATAGAAATAGAAACTAACTTATTTGTTTACATTCTCAATATGTTGTATAGTTAATGACTTTTCAGTCGCAGTTTATAGTTTGAAGAAATAATATCATGCCTTTTGTTCCCAGGATATATAAATTCCTTTTTTTTTTGGCATTTGCGTAAGTTTAATTATTAATCCATTAATGAAAATTTCTATATTTCTGCGCGTAATAAAATAATAAAGAATAGTCTTTATATTTTTATAAAAAGAAAATATATCTTTTATTATTAGTAGAATAACAAAACGTAAAAAATTTGCTCGTTACGTTTTTTTAAAAGTATAGTTAATAAAAAAATCTATTTTTCGATCGATTGAAATATCAAAATGATATTCATATTATTTACTTATCGAATGTACATTAGTTTATTCGATTTGCACGGAACGCGTTAATACACTTGAACATACATCCCGTGAGTAATCGGCTAATTAGTATCGGAGTGTCGTTATGAACTAGGGCGACCGTTGCTACGTATTAATTGAACACACGTGTGCATGCGCAATAATAAGCTATCAATTTATCATATGATAGGAATTAATATTACTATGCAATATAGAAAACTGAAAATAAAATCTGTCACATTAATTCACGCTGTAAGATTTAAACGATGTCAGTTGGCGACAATTTTTAAATTATTATACAATATTAATATTATTAGCCTAAGTTGCGCCGCAACGTTGTGATTATTGACATTGACATAAGAGTCACCTTGTTTTTTAATCTGCCACAGTCGCGAACGCGTCGTAGTTGACGCGCGATCGTCGTGTCTCGCGTCATTTGTTACGTGAAGTGCGTGCTAGATACAAGATGCCATACGCAACGAAAGTGTCGTAGAAAGTGAGTCGCGAGTATCGTGGAATGTTAACAAACGAGTGTATGATCGTAATCTCGAGTATCAACAAGTACTTGATAGCCGTACCAAATCATGTATAGCTTGCGTTCGCGCGTAAAATTGCACCAATCAGCGTTCGCCAAATATCAAATTACGTCTGTCGTCGGTTACGAGAAATTATGTGACGTTGCGATTGTTGCAGGACAGCCATCTTGCTTTTTGAATTTGTTACTATTCGGCTGCGGACGGATAAAGTACGTTGTAGTTGACTCATCTCGCGTTATTTATTTGCGTGCTGCGAGTAACACGCGTTCGGAAGTGTCGTGTAAAGTGAGCCGCGAGTATCAGCGAGTGCGCGATCGTAATCAGTCGCGGTTTATATGTAACACGCGTCGGGAGTATCGTACAAAGTGAGTCGCGAGTATCGCGAAAGGTATTAATTAACGAGTGCGTGATTATAATTAGCCGCGGTTTTCCGTTCAAGTGTCAACAATTATTCGACAGGCGTAACAAGTCATGTGTAATTTGCTATAATTCGCACCGTAAAATTGCTCCAGTCAACGTTTTTCATTGGCCATGAGAAATTATGCCGTGACGTTGCCGCTTGTTATTGTAGAACAACCATCTTGTTTTTTTTTTTTGAATTTATTACTATTCGGGTGCGGACGAACGAAGAATGTTGTAGTTGACGCGCGATCGTCTCGTCTCACGTTATTTATTTGCGTGGAATGCGTGCTGCGAGTAACACGCGTTCGGAAGTGTCGTGTAAAGTGAGCCGCGAGTATCAGCGAGTGTTAATTAGCGAGTGCGCGATCGTAATCAGTCGCGGTTTATATGTAACACGCGTCGGGAGTGTCGTATAAAGTGAGTCGCGAGTATCGCTAAAGGTATTAATTAACGAGTACGCGATCGTAATTAGCGGCGATTTATATGTAACATAACACGTATCGGGAGTGCCGTACAACGCGAGTTGCGAGTATTGTGAAATATTAATTAGCGGGTGCACGATCGCAATTAGTCGCGGTTTATATGTAACACGCGTCGGGAGTGCCGTGTAAAGTAAATCGCTAGTATCGAAAGTATTAATAAACGAGTATTAATGCGCGATTCTGATTAACCGCAGTTTTTTTCAAATTGCGTTGGTTATGAACGAGTACTCGGGACAGCTGTGATAAAGTCAGCGACAGCGATTACAGCGAGGTGGTTCATCATTGGTGAGTAAATTAATTGAGTTCATTAATTATTTGCTTATTTGCGATAATTATAGAAGACACATTAGCAAATGGCCAAGCACCAGAAAATTATCGCAGAATTTTATCTTGCTGTAAAAATATATATTATATATATTAAATAGAAAAAAAGAGATTTATATAAAATATATAAAATCTTAAATAATTAGCTATATAATAAAAACAAGTGAAGAGATATATTATTAGTTTTTAATTAATATATTATTTTTTATATGTTAATATATTAAGTAAAAATATATAAATAAGCATATAAATCGAAAATTTTTTTCATCTTAAAAATTGTTGGTAGCATGGCATCGCTAATATGTGAATGAATGTAAATGCAATGATGATGAGTGTAAATATGAATTATAAAAAACTTGTTGATTATATATGTAATCTTATTGTACAGTGAAAATTTGACGTCAAATTATTTTCAAAAATGCAATAAATTAATTATGTTATTAAACACATATCGTAAAGAAAAATATGAGCATGAAATAATATTTCTATTTTATACAATTTAATAATAATTTATAAAATAGATAATATATTTCAGTGAGATTTTTAGAAATCATTTATATGTACAATTCACTGTAATATATGTAACTATATCATAGATTTTTCTATGACATATTCATTAAAAATATACTATTATCGCAAATAATGCATATCTTAGATTCTAGTCTGATTAAATCACATGTAGATTTTGTTCTCTAATCTTAATTTAAGTGATATATTCAATTAATATTGCCGAAGCAAGATAAAATATTTCAGAATTTTCTTTTATATTATGCGCAATTTTGAACTTATATTGTTTTTCGACGCGACGTGTTTACTTGCCGGAGGCAGCGTTCGGGGATAATTGTTTTCCAAGAATTCATCCGTTTATCTAAACACATATTTTACCGGCTTCGTGCTGTTTCGCGGTATCTTTCTATAACTAAAGTGTGGCCGACAGACGAATCGGTTGCGGCGACACGAATTATCTGATCGTAGCATCGATTCCGGGAAAATACACCGTCTCTCGATTTCTAGGCGCGACGCTATCCGCAACAGGCTAAGCTCGACTTTATCCGAGGTATCATCTCGCATCTCGTTCCCGAGGGGCGACGGTCGCGCAAATTTCCCCTATCTACGCTATAAAAGCCGATAAGGGCATCGCGCATTTTTTCCTCGGCTGTTGTATCTATCCGCGCGGTGATTTATAAATTTATTTCAGAATATTAGATATATAATAATGTGTGGGGATGTTTTAAATCTGTTGATATAAAAGGAAAGATGAAATATTTATATATACAAGGTGTATATTTCACGATTTAACTTTTCATGATGGATTCTTCAATCATTGCCATTCATATTCAGATTATAATATTCCTTCCAAATCATGCTTAATTTATACATTTAAGAAGTTAAAATTTTTAAATGAGCATTAAAATATTTATTTTCAATAAAAATATTGTAAATTGTGTAAAGTATAAATATAAATTTTAATAATTACCATGTATATTTCTGTTCACTGTAAAATTATTTTTAATACAAATTTTACTTACAAAGAAGCTAATAATCGAAAATTCAAATAATGCAGTTATTATATCATTCTATTATCAACTTTTTATTATTAAAGAAAATAATGGAATCTCTCAAAAAGCGCGCAATTTTTATTCCAAGAATTTTTAATATAGATAGAAAATTAAATTTGTGAGATCAAATTTGTATGGGCAATAGAATTATTATACGCGATGATCGAACGGTTGGGGAATCTATCATCGAGATTTAATATGAAGAACATTCTCAGAGAGAAATCCCCGAGTATAATTAATCGGATATAATATCATCAATGTGACACGGTAAAGATGGTTCGGCTAAATAACGAGGACGGGATCTCCTCTTTCCCCGTTTTACCTTGCCCGATCGTATTTACATTGCGGTTGTTTTCCGCGTGCAATTACGCCAGCCTCGCCATTGAATTAATTTGATTAGCTATGTGACGCCGTATTATCGCCCGCTTTAAATCATCTAAATTATATACCGGGTATTCCCTGTCGGCCCTGTACGGCGGTGGCTGTCACTCGCGCTCGGTGTGTATAGCAGGGCGAATTATGAATTATTGAATGAATGAATAATCGTCGTTGTAATTGGCGTCACACACGGCTTTCGTCCGTTTTCAGGCATGCCGTTACGAGGAGAAACATCGCGCTTCACTAGGAGGCGGCGGAGAGGACGGACGTGTATCTCGATGTGTCGAATGATTTTTAGTCACGTTCGCGCGCGGTCACGCGCTGTTACGATAATTGAGCGGATCGAATTATACCGCGTATCTAATAACCATCGAGAAACGTACACGCCATGTGTACATACGCACTAATTGATCATTCGCCGTACGCGTTGAACGATAACGCGCTAATGATATACTGGGAAAATCAAGATCTATCCCCCGAGTGCCGCGAAGAGGACCCTCGGGCATTTGTTCATTGACCGGTTAGGGGCGATAGCATTATTTCCATGTTTTTTTGTTCTTTTTTTTTTTTTCCTACACGGGTATCGTTAACTTCACGCAGCGAAAAATGCGGGACGATCGCGATAGATCTATGTACGCGAATGCGGAGGGGAGGCCGGAGCGCGTGCAAATAATTCGGGACTTTATTGCGGAAAAGCACGGTAATTTTACGAGTTTTCCCAGCGAGAAGCGAATTAAGATTTGCATAACGTGCCGAACCATCGCCCGCATCTAAGTGTCGAGAAATGCAAATGCTCTCATCTTTAGGACTATATTTCTCTCTTCCTTTCTCGCTCTCTCTTTTCTTGCGGTTTGCGTCGAGAGACGCAACAGCGCAGCGTAGAGGCTCACAGTACGGTTATATCTCGCTGTATCGGTGTGCACATAAGATGCGAGGAATCTCCTTTCTGTCAGTTGGCAGAAGGCGAACCGCCTCCAACCAGAATCTCGCTAAGATCCGCAGTCTCAAAAGCGAAGAACTGTCTACTTAGAACATTACGGATACCCTTTACATTGCTTACTATCGAAAGCATCGTTCATTCTCCTTTGTCTCGTGATATCTGACGCGACAGTAACTTGATGCATGCTAAAGTGAGCGAGAGAAATTTTGAAATGTTCTACCACGGTATTATTGTTGCGAAATTCGTGGACGATTTTGTAGTACTGCATAAAATACAAGGGAATATAAGAAAGAAGAAAGAAAAATTAATAGTTATCATATTATGTCATATATATTATATATCAATTTAAGAAAAAATAAAATGACAAATTTATTTCTCTTAAATGACATTAAAAATATATTTCGATGAATTATTTTCATGTAATAATTTAAACGAATAAAGTACAAAGGCATTTCTAGCATTTTTATCTTGACCCTCCGAGGATACGATACAATTAATTATTCATGTTTAAATGAAAAATACTCGCGTTTCACGTTTGTCAATTTGTACATTTCGTAATCGAATATTATTCGGAAATATTCGCGTTTCGCATACTAATACTTACGTTACCGGCGTAAATAATTGTGTTTCGAACAGGGCGGGTTACAATTTATCGAACCGTTGGAAAATTTTCGATTTGTTCGCGCGACGCGGTGAAAATTAGCGTGGTATTTTTTAGATAATGGACCGGCAGCTCATTATCGGGCATGATACAATCGGGAACTATCCGATCGGGCAATATATAAACGACTCCGGTTCATCGGCAGCGAACGCGATCGTTAACGTTAACCGCTCGCGTTGAGGCGTATTCATGCATGGCTCAGCTACATCTGATTACGTTAATAATGAACACAATTGGTGCTCACCTGCGTGACTCACCGAATGCGCTTTAATCTGTTTACCGATTGCTCGTCGTCAGTGTTATTATCATGGTGTGAAAGCGCAAATGCGTATATTCGGCGCGAAAGCCATGCTTGTCCATCCATTTTGCGCGCTGAATTCCGCGGATTGTCCTAAAACCGACAATGAGGACGACGCGTTGGTCGTGCTGAACAATAAGGTAAAACGACAATGTATATGTATATACGGAAATCGACTTTACAAAGCGGATCCTGCATTTCTCGCGATGCGGCATCAGGTATATATATATATATGTCGTTTGATGGAATAGTTGTGTCGGTAAATAAATGATGTATTTATTTATGTATAAATGATAACAACATATAAAATAATAGTAACTCATTTTTGCTCATAATTTTATTAATAATTTCGTTATTTTAGAATTTTTCTTTTCACGCGTAGAATTAATAATTGTTTTAGAGAAATTTAAATTTAAATTTTATTTGATATCTGAGAAATAAACGATAAATAATATTTACATGACTAATAATTGTTTTCGACTGCATCTAGAAGGAGCACATTATTTGAAATTATATATCTTCTCGATTATGCAACGCAATAGTCGCGAAGCGATTATTCGATTTTATCGGCGTTACGCTCGGCAAATACCATCGAGAAACATACGTCGATAGTGGAAAATAACGGAAAGGTGCGTGAAAGCGGAAAATAAGATCAATTTCGTTGCGCGTTCACCGTTATGTGTCTCTCTTTCTCTTCGGGGCGTCATCGGCGTCATCGGCTCGGTCAACTGTCGACTTTTCGTCGCGTATTCTTGGCACGCCGCGGAAAGAAACAGCGGCGGGTATTTTCCGCGGAAAATCCCAACGTGTCCGGATAACGTCGGCTATCGCGCGGCACACTGAATACAATGTCCCGTGTATCTACGAAAGAATCAGAAACTGCCCTGCTTCCTAGCCCATTCCATCGAAAAGACATATAAAAACGTGCATTCGCTTCACACGATCACATCTTATTTCTTTGTATAGAATTCTAAAAAAAAATTATTTAAACAATATAATTATTTAACAATTTTTATTTATTATTAACAATAATAAAGCGATACAGTAGTGTTTGTTTTGAATTTGAAGCAAGTCTTTTTTCGCAAATATTTTTTAAGCAAAATTAATTTAAAATTAATAACTTATTTCAGATATAATATAAAAATATATGGGAATGTATTTTTTTATAAATATATTTAGAAAAGCATAGAGTATATAAAAGATTTTTTTCAATAAATTCGAATTCCAACAGATCCGAGCAATTGCGTGCAAGGCAATAAATTCAAATCTTATTAAATTATACAATAGAAGTCAGAGAGATCGTTCAAACAACACGCGAATGCTTTTACGATCGACAATGTTGAATTTTACGTTTCTCCCATCGATTCTATACATACAGTTTTATTTTTTAGAATGCAGCGGATTTAAAACGATCAAATCTGATATTGGTAAAATTGTTAATTTACTATTATTAACCATGGTTTCACGATAATATGTACTATCTATTCGTATGATAAAAGTTGATTATAATTGAAGACTAAAATAGTAGACACAATTAGAATATCTATACATATGCTTTTTCTACTTTTCAGAAATGAATACACTTTTACGTTAGTTACGTTACGTTAGTTGTTTTCCCAATTTTCACAGGAAATTATTTCAAGCAGTTATTATATAACACATGCGTATCGACTAGAAAAAATTTAATATTCTTGAATAAATTTTTTTTCTTTCTATGGACAGTGCGTTAACGAGTTATTATCTATTCCGCATTTAATTATGACAGTATCCGATTTAATTATTCTTTCAATTAATCTCTATATTATATTTCTGTCTGTAATATACATACATACATATATATATATATATATATATATATATATATGTATATGTATATGTGGGTGGAATTATACGGTACATTTCTGTCAAGCGCAGACACATACGAATTCGCATTCGTTATTCGAGCGTGTATGACCAGTGAATCGCGTGAATAATTTTGCGTACCGATTTTGCATTTGGTGCCGCTATCAGATTTCCCATTATGCTTATTGTCTTTGGTACTTGTTAACGTTTAAGCGGCTTACCCGAAATACACGGATGGATTGTTGCATTGAAAACATTGGTTACAAAGACTTTTATAATATTTACGAGTCCATTAAGTACGCTTTCATTAAGCCTTTTATTTTGTACCGCCGCGCGATTATATGCTTCTAAATCTCATTATTTTCTACTCTGTTCTCTACTCTACTCTACGCTACTCCTCTAAATAATATTATTATCGCTTTTTACAATGAAAATAGCAACCATGGTAAGTTACGGCAAATTGCGCATAATATTTAACTTTCGTGCATTAAAATATCTCTATCACAGCGTTTATTACACAGAATTTTACACTCTTGTTTAAAATTTTAATCACAAATTCTTTTTACCAATCTAGAGTTGATTTTTCTTTGACAAAAATATAAGAACGCCGGTACCTTACGCAAACCTCCAAATTTCCACGAATTCTATTAAGAGAATTAATTGAAAAAAATATATGAATAAAATTTTAAGCAATCCTAAATGCATTATCACCGAGAAATAGATTTAGGCCTTTGATATCATGATCATCAATTCCGTTTGAATTAAGACCCTCCATTAGCCAGACTATAGCCTGCGTTAAGGGCAGTACGTGGCGCATGTAAATGCGGTTCCACCAGCTTTGCTCAACGTCGAATTCGATACCCAGCCGGTCCGTGTTATGGTTAGGATGGTCTTAAATGTGGCAACGGAAATTTCTGCTCCTGGTTGCACCAGATTACGGGCACGCACGCATATTACGGTTACGTACGCATATTACGGAGGTACAACGCGCGCATGAGAGAATCCTACGCACGTTTATGAAGGAATATTGTGGGAGGTTTACGAGATAATGCTGCAAAAGGAATTAATAGTAAATATAATAATTTACGCGCAACGCGTGTAAAATTTCCTGAGATGTCAATAAACAGCGAAAGCGAAAGAGCAGCTAACATAGTTTTACATAAATATTTAAAAATCATCATCGGATTTTTTCCAATGATCATATTTCGCATACTTTTATTTTATTTTATTTTTTATTTATTTATTTTTTGCATTGATTTCAATACCCACGTGTTATTTTACATGGCGTTGAACGTTTAGAGTTTAGATTAATGGCCACGTTTAATCGTGATTTATCTGTCGGCCGTTTAAGGCCCTAAACGCGGCAATGAATTCTGTAACCAGCGCCCAATTACAGCCATCCACTGCACAAACCAACACTTGTGCATGTACTTGCGCGCCTTCGGAACAAGCGGATGCATTTGTCGTTGCCAGGCTTTTACGGTTTCGCAACCGCGCTCGACGTTCTTCGTGTGTGAATATTTTGGGCCCGCAGAGACAAATGACGCGTATTTCATCATTCTAACCCTTCCCTCGATTATAGATTGTATGTATTTTACGCGTCAATACCAACCGAAATGGTATAATAATCCTTTTCCTATTTTCGAGTGTAAGCACAGCATTTTTTCTGGCAACGATCTGTCAGTCGTTACGTCATTGCGAAAACGTCACGCGCGCGATCTTTTATCGGCTCACGCTCGTTATATCCTTGCTTTCTCCCCTCATTTTTTTTTCTTTGTCGCAAATCATAGCACTCGTAAGTACGTGTGATTCATGAGGGGGATGAAACTCAAAGCTCAAGTCGCGAAAATCTAGAGACGCAAATATCACGTAACAAGAGTAAACGAAGCTTTGGGAGCTAGAAAAGCTCATTTTTTATTTTTCCAGAACAAGAGATTCTAAATAAGAAATATAAAAGTCAATGTATTCGTTTTATTAGAATCTCATTTAAATATTTATTAAATATTTAAATATTTATATAAATAATAGATTTAAGAAAGAGAAAAGTAAAGGCAAAGAGGGAATTAATAAGAAGCTCTTTCTCTCTCTCTATTTTTATATATTGTATGTATATTTATAAAGCCAGAAATATTCTAAAATTATACGATCGAAGAAGTTTCCGATTTCGCGACGTCAACCGACAATGAATACTTTACACATACCGAAAAATAGCTCTCTTTGTCACGGTATCCGTATCGATTTTCTCACATTTCTCCGTTGATCTCACATTTCTTCTTTACCACATATTCCTCGGCTTACCTTGGAAGCAATACGAGCATCGAGTGATACTTTATACTATACATCGGGGCTCTCTCTTAGCGCGCGCGTACTAATGGAATATTTGCCGAGATCTTTCCTTTTTCAAATTCTTTATCGGAGAGCCGATTTCCTTTGAACGCGTCCGTGTTCGCGTTTCCTTTACCACGCAAGGTAAAATCATCGTGATTTATCGGCAAAGAGGGTGGAAACTTAAAGCGCGGCTTAAAAAGGTCACCGCCGTCACGGCGACGGTGGGCGACAATGGGATCCCAAAAACGGTTTAATACCAGCGCGTATCCGTATAAGCGATATGATCTATTGTTTCCCAAGACGAGCAAGAATATAATACCATCAGTGATTTATCACTTCGTTATATTCGACTCCTTGCTTGCCTCCGTGTTTCCGACAAAGTGGCGAACGCTTTAGCTTCATGCAACTCGTAAATCTGTAAGACATTCATGCCTAACGTCGAAATTGTTTGATCTATCGTAATAATGTATTAGATGACATAAATGAAATTATATATCGTTATTATTGTCGCACATACACATATACTTTATTACACACCAAAAATAAAATTTTCTTTAATCAAATAAAAAGATTTTGTTAATACTGATTTTTTTTACTTAAATAAATATATCTTTTGTTTTCAAGAATGTTTTGTTATAATTGTTATTTGCATGTAATAAAAATTATAATTTTTAAAATCAATTATTAAAAATTTTAATATATAAGAATATTTATTTAAAGATAAAAAATTATTTGTCAAAATAAAAAAAAATCTGTGGCTTTAAACAAGCAGTCAGAAATTAAAAATGTTTTTTTAAATATATTATTATAAAGTATAATGAGAGTAAGAAAATAATTTTTTTTTTTACTTGCAAATAAAAGCATATTTTGTTTTTCTATTTTACTAATTCATATGTACTTGCTGTTTGATTGAAATAACTAATTTCTTTGCAAGCATTTAAATAAATAATCTATATTAAAAAAAAATTTGGATTTAATATATTTTTTTCAGCAATATCTTTGAAATGAAGTAATATTGCATTTTTATTTTGAGTGAATCCTTAAATATACTTTCGAAATTAAAATATTAATTATTTTTTGCGCGATTTATTATTATTGCAATTGGCAATTTTTTTTTTTGTCATTGGAAACAAATGAAGAATTTTCTTACAGACTTTCTACACTTTCAAGTAAAATATTTCTTACAAAGGTGGTCTTTAAAAACTTTGCTCTATTTATTATTCTTTTTGTTTTTATTGTTTTTATTCTTGTTTTCATTTTTATTTGCTTGTTTTTTCTTGTCTTTATCTTCAAGCTTCTTCTGGTTAATAAATTCTTTCGGATTAATTATGGACGGAGGAGGACCTGGATTTGATAATGGGATATAATTTCGTGCTGATTTAAATTCGACCTCAAGACTATGCGCTATTTCATCGGCAGCAATAATTTGCCTTGTTGATTTTAGTAATAATAATTCTTCCTCCGGGTTTTTCGGGATAGTCATTTTATTATGTATTACATGGACTTTTGGACAGCCTTTCTTGCATGTCCTGTCTTATAAAGAGAGAAATATATTTTATAATAATTTTAATATATTATGACACGCACATGTGTATATAATTACACACATATTAAAATATAATAATTTTATTTTATATAAATTGCTATCAATGTTTTATTACTTATAATAGTGACTAATTAATTAATATTAAGCTAAATAATAAGTTAATTAATTAACATAATAATATATATATATATATATAATAATTAATTAATATATATTTTACCATATTTATCCAAACATTTAACATCGATGAGAGATTTGGCTTTTTCATCTATAGCTTTTTTATCCACTGCTTTTTCATCCACAGCTTTTTCATCCACAGCTTGAATATCATGTCGATCTTTGGGTAATTTAATAGATAAAATATTATTGTCAATCTCATGCAATATTTCGTCGTATGGCGACTCTACATTATTAGGGCATATAAGTTGATGATGCATTATTTTTTAATGAAATAATTAAAAAATAGATTATTTTTATTTTTGTAATATGAGTTATATGTCATTTAAAATTTTGTAGCGCATTTAAGGTTATCCAAAATATAAACATTTACTTCACTTTGAAACAAATTCATGCATCTCGTACTGTTTGTATAGAAAGAGAAAAAGAGAGAGAAAGAGAAACATTACCTTGATAATTTTACTTTTTATATTATTGAATTTGTATCTCGAACATGTTAGCTAATTTTACATCAAATATTTAAGTTTAGTTAGTCGTATTAATTTATAATCTGCTCGGATACACAATAGCAGATTCGAAGCATTCTTTACGAATTATTTTCACTCTTGAAATTTTTACATGTTAAGTATACTTAAAGAGAAATATCTTGTACGAACAAAGTGCTTTTCTTCCTTCTGTCTCGCCTCGCTATGTAAAGACGGCGCGAAAATAAAGAGAAAGAAAGTATATACAAAAGCGAAATGCAGATGAGAAAGACTGTAACGGGGACAGCTTCGTTCTCGCAGAACCGTGAGACTAGGAACGGTCGTCGGAATGGCTTCGCTATTTTCACTCGAAAATTTCTTCTGGACATACATAAGACGATACTGTCGAAATATCTCTTCCTCCCGTTCGCAAAGCGCTTTCATTGTTTCGTTCTTCTCCTGATGTTTGCCGGTATTGCGGCGAAAAAGCCCACGTCATTCTGCGGAGTGCGTGGAGTCGCGCTTCGCGGATAAATATGCAAATATTGTCTCAGTTTTGTTCACCCGCATCCAGCTTCGGGGAAATATATCTCACCGTTCCTTCAACGCTCGGCTTTAATTTTTCTCTCTCTCTCTTTCTCTGACATCCTTTCATTTTTTTTCTTTTCTTCCTTTTTTTCCTCCTCTTTTTTTCAAGCGCTTGCCTCGCTAGGAGAACTTAATATTCTTGGCACCTAAACTTCTCCTTTGTTACATAACTTTATAACGTTCTTAATGTCTGCGCTTTTAAAAGATAATATTTCAGTTTCTTTTGCTGACTTATTTTCACGCGCGCGCGACATGGTCATTCCCGGATGACGACGAATGTTTTTCTGAAAACAAATTTTTTTCTTTTTAGAAAATATACTAAACGTGTAATTGGGGAGACGCGATAAAGTAAACCATTTTTACGAATTTGTGCAACACGTGTGTATACATAAACTTTAAGCAATACGCTTATACGTGAAGAATAGTATTCCATGTATCGGTTGATACGATGGATAGGAAAGAGTGAAGGAGAGGCAAATATATTTGGGCGAACTTAAAAATTCTATTAATCTTCTCCTCGCTTATTCTTTAGTCGCGCGATATTTGACGTGATACTTTATCGTGGACATACATTTCATGTGCGACCAAAAGGGTATGCTAATATTATGCGGCTCTTTCATAACGCGAGGGTGCGTGTTTTACTTTTATGAAGTTCCTCGGTTCGACTAATACTTTTTCGACAAAAGGAACGAGGAGAGAACGCTCCTCTTTTCTCTAACGGTAGGAGAGAACGCGCGACCCAATAATTCGCTCGTGGAATCTGTTGAAACAAATCGATAGTTGTTACTGTGCGCGATGCATAATCAGCTTTTCAAACATCCTCCTTTAGAACGGCACAACCGACGCCCCGCTCGACTTTGTCCGCTTTGCGCGAAGTCGCTGAAAAGTTCGGGCTGTTAAACTTTTAATCGGTAATCCGGCGGAAAGTCGTGCACACAGGTCGGCATGTAGCAGTAAGTTTAGCCCTTTAACTTACGAATTTCTTTTCGTCATTAAATACCGGCTCGACGTAAATACCTCGTGCTCTTCGAATTCGCACATTGACGCAGTTTGTATAGCATTAAAGTTAAGAAACATTGTTTCAATCCCTCAGATTAGTTTTGCAATAACATGCTTTCAGTCGTTACGATATTTATTATTGCCTCTATAAGTTTTATTATTTGCGTATATTATCATGACAATTTTTTCCCTTTTTTATTGAGATATGCAAGATCTTTTGTAGATGGAAATTAATATCTCGATATTAGACCGAAATATCATGTTATTTTGTATTCTTAACACGTGAATTCTGAATTCGACGGAATTCCGGATTCAGCGAGTTTCCGTAGGTAACTAGTTAACATAACATGTCGATATGCGATTGGTTAGCCGTTTACAAACCTAATGCTGCAGGCTAAATGCATCATGGTTCGATAGCTAATGTATATCGAATGTATGATGATTTTGAATCATTGACTTATTATTGTTAGCTTTGCCAATGTTCGTACCTTTAGCATTCACTAAAACAACGCCTTCTTATTATTACATAAAATTATAATATATATTATATATAATCAATATTATGTACTATAATTATAATATTATATAATTATTATTAAAAATCATGACTGCACGCATAATTACGCATACGTGATACTAAATTCACGCTTCTGATCGAACGTAGCCACATTTGTGAAAATAACGTTGAACGTGACCGTGCAAATTCGGGAAACGGCGATTCATTCCCTTGAATAATCATGGTGCTAATAATCATGAGATATTAATAATTGCTCGTATACCGTCAGGCTGCGTTGTTAGCTCATGCTTCGTTTAACTTATTTCGATCAAACATTACACACATGATTTATTAATGAATTAAACCAATTGCATTACAAAGCATATATAATTTCGAAATAATGTATTCGATCGAAAACATGGTGGAGGGGAAATACGGAAGAAAAACATGGTGCGCGCCATCGAACATTATATTCATCGATTTGCTACCAAGCTTTCTATTCGAATTAATACAAACATAAAAGAGATTATTGTTTCTGGTTTTGCAATAGAATTGTATTTTTAACGCGCATCGTTATGAATGTAATCATTAATCGTGAATGACAGGAGCGATGCAAATATACTCAGGCATGAAAAATTTATTCTTTTAAAGCGGATCGAGCGAAATCGGCGAGATACAAATTATGATCGATTGTTCTTATTACGTTATATTTATTACCGTATGATATATATATATATATATATATACCGTGGAGTTTGCTGCGTTGAATAAATTGTGTTGCGATATTTACATTTGACTTTTTTCGATATCGACATATGCAACATATTTAAAAGCGTATTTCAAATTCTATTTTGACATCTTGCGACAGTTTCAGTCATGATGTGTGATATTTGTTTCTTCGATACCTACCTCTCGATATCGGCAATTGTTTACCTTCGAAGGAATCTAATATACTTGCAGCGGTTTCTATTTCATTGAACGTGCGGATGAAGGCATTTCCTTTCTACTTCTTGAAACTTTTTCGTATCTCTCACAGAGTATTCAATGTACAGTGGAGAGACTATTTCGAGAAATAAAACGTCATAGAAAATTAAGTCCCTGGGAACTTTTATATAAACACCGAACATTTTACGATACTATGTAAAGTTTAACTTGGAGCACACGTAGAAAAAGAGCCTGTAGTTTCTTCTCAGATTTTCTTTGGTAGAATGCATCCAGTGTGCATAAAAACTCGGAAAAAAAATAATATAATACATAAAAATAATGTAAAAAATATATAAGATAAGTACGAACGATCAATACGGAGCTTCAAAATTTATAGTATGATCATGCGCGTTCATTCTTTTTTACGAAAGATATATTTTGAAGCTAAAAATATCCTAGAAGATAAAGTATCGTAATGGAAATGCGCGGTGACATTCTATTTCTCGATGACTTATTATTTATCTAAATTTATATCGACAGATCCCGCGAAAACCCGCCAATACGTTATTTTCCAAGATGCCGTCGCGATGGATATCGCGCAATGCCTGGGAAACGCGCTATCGCTCAACGTAATAAGTTCATCACTTTGCATAGGAGAGGATGCGTGAAAAATATATTTGTCCCGGACTCTCGTAACGCCTCGGGGTAACATTTGTCGTCGTCGCGGCGGGATACATAGACAGAAGCTACTTCGGTAAAAGTTCAGTAGCTCCCTTCCCTTTTCTCGTCTCCAGTCTCGTGGCATTTTTTCACCGTGTCGACGAAACTACTGCTTGTTATGTTTCTCTTGTGTTTCCGTATATCCGGAGGTACCATAACTTCCGTAAATAGTCCGCGCAAGTCCGTACTCTCATGATTTTACGCGACGTTGGAGTTGTTGGAATGCAAATGCGATTTGGCGAATAAAAACAGAAGTAGAACAAATACAGCGTCCTAAAACTGTAATTGTACGAGTTTTTATATATTACCGAAATAAAATTTTATATAGAGAGAATGTATTAGTATACATATTCAAAAATTAAAAAAAAAATAAACATCCAAATTTCTTCATTATTTTATTCGAAAAGTCAAGAAGATCGTTGCACGTTTTCTGCTTAAATAAGTTTTGATTTATTCTCTTTAAATATGACTAGGCATTGACATATCATATACCGTGAAAATAACATTACTATAATAGATAATGAATGATTTATAACACGTACTCACTTGATTACACATTGATACTTATTTCGGAAACTTTGGCAAATTTTGGTATTCGTGTAAATTTATGATATTGCCAATGAATTCGGCCGTTATTATAATCAATGCGAGGGTAGCTCTCGGCTCAATGAATACAAAGTTTAAAGACCCAAAGTCGATGCTAATCAATTACCGCACTTAACGCAATATCTTTATTGAACTGCTACTGCGAGACTATCGTTTAATTGGAATTTTCCTCGTAGTTTAAGAAATTACTCTTGCGTAATTGTTCGTTACGGCTTATTCATTACGACGAAGAGGAAGAAATTGTTCTTCACGCTCGCTGTTTATGGCAAGAGAATGGAAGAAAATTTATTGTCGATTCGACGGAAGTAAAGGCTAGCCACTTATCAGATTAAAAATTATTCAGCGCCAATAATGAAGACGTAACGAACTACATTTCCATTCGTTATTAACTCAAATTACTTTACACAGATAATTCTTCTTATATTTCGCTTCAGTGATTCGTGTAATAATTATCATGTAATTATAGCTCCGCAGTTTATATGATTAACTTAATAAAAATATTAAATAAAAATTTAAGTTGCTATTAGTAGTCATTTTCTATGTGATAGCTCATCGATAATGAGCGTCTAGACTCGTGGTCGTGTCGAGGTCACTTTGATCGCTGCCACATTTAGCGTTCACCTATTATCATTAATTATAGAATATAAGTATAGTACCTATATAATGTAAAATGCATTAAAAATAATGTACAGAATAAATAATAATTAGTTTAAAAATGATATAATCATCCAATTTTATATATTAGATATGTTATTTATAATTTCTCGCATGGAAAAAGTTACTAACTGTTAATAATTATATTGTAGATAATATTATTTAAAAAGAGTATTAGAGCGCTAAACAATTTAAAAATATATAAAATGTAAAAGTATTATTTAAAATAGTAATTAATTACTTTTCTGTGTAAATACATATAATACTTTCATATATAAAATTAATAATAAGAAAAAATTTCAATAATAATTGTCTTAATAACAATTGTTGGGATTATTGATTAAATAAATATGTAAAAATATAATTTTCATTAATTATCATTTTATAGTTCACGCGGATGTTACATTTTTACTTTAATTAATTTCCAAGATTTGTGATTTTGCTCGCGGCGCCGTTAAAACACGTGGACGCGGTCGCGCCAATTTACGGAAATAAAAAGTCGGTCGTTCGTAATTAATCTCAGACCGCTCCCTCTTTTTTTTCCGTTTTCCCTTATTAAAACTGGCAAGGCGACAAAGGGAGCATGAATCGACTGTTTTTCCAGATACGCGCAAGTATTTCGCGTTTGTGATGTTTTACGAAGTAAGCCAAGCGCATTTTTCTCGTAAAAGAAATGTTCATAAATCCTCTGAATTTTATAAAAGCTAGTGAAAAATAATTTGAACGTGCGTTTTACAAGCATCCAAAGCTGTGACCACTCATGGCTATATTGAGAGCCATCAAAGTTAAAAAAATTTTTTTTGCCCTATACAAGTTTTATAGCTTTAAACGTACAGTAAAAATGTTGGAAAATTCACAAATAAATGTTGTCTCTGACTTCCGGTATTATGCGGTTAAAGTATATATTTTTCAGAAGTTTTTAGGGCAGAAGTTATTAATGAATAAAATATGAATAACGTAGCGAGAGAACACACATGAGGAAATGTTTCGAAATTATTTTTGGCTCTCTATGAGAGTGTATTAAAGATGTGTATATATACCTACTATAATTTTTGGCGGATAGGAAGAGCATTTCTCATTAAACTGTCGAGTCGAATCGAATGAGATAAGGTGGAATGAATAGATAGGTGGTTAGGCAAGATCAACGCGTGACAAACGTGACTTTTTGTTTGTTTTAGCCTCTTACATATAAATAGCGAGTAGCTTCGAATCTTCCCATGACGTACTTACAGGTCCCTTTTGTCAATGGGTTCGCTTTTCTCGGCTTTCTCTTCTTGTTGTCGTACATTCCTCAAACAGATGGCGAAAATTACGTACCTTTAAATACAACGGCCATCCCTTAATCCGATTCCACTGTCGTCTCTAATTGACGCAGTAATTAACAACGACACGGACTATTTGGTAATTAGCGAAAAGTCAACTTACCGCGCGTAGCTCCTCGTGGTAAGGAATGCTCATTACTCTCGTGTATGTCGACGTACCTATGTAAGTAGTTCCGAGAAATATGACATTCCTATGTCAAGGGAGCTATCGAGACCTCTTTTTATACCATTTTCCTCATTATTTATTACTTATCTGTTAGGTAAGTGTTCTTTTTTGCATTAAGATTTAAATTATTAAAATAAAATCAGTAAAATTTCATCTTATTGAAGCTTAGAGCGTTTTTATTGTTAAAATAAAAATTTGCCGACATAAAATTATAATAAAAATGATGATACCTTATATGTAATGTATACGTATCATAAAATAAAACAAAAACAAAAATTAAGTTTTTATTTTAAAAATAATTTTAACTTTAATGAGATAGAATTTTTCGAGTTAAATTTTTATATTATTAGATATAGTGTTGTGAACTAAGAAAATTTTATTAATTAAAATTGTGACAACATCAATGTTCTATTATTTTACAATAAAAAAATGAATTTTTTTATACAATCAAGTGTTACGTTATTAAGATGAAATAAAGAAATAAATAATAATTATCAAAGTGAAATATACACGAAATAGATATCTATAATACTTTTTCTTTATGGGTCATTTGTTGTGTGTGTGTATGTGTGTGTGTGTGTGTGCGTGCGTGCGTGCGTGCGTGCGTGCGTGCGTGCGTGCGTGCGTGCGTGCGTGCGTGCGTGCGTGCGTGCGTGCGTGCGTGCGTGCGTGCGTGCGTGCGTGCGTGCGTGCGTGCGTGCGTGCGTGCGATGCGTGCGTGCGTGCGTGCGTGCGTGCGTGCGATGCGTGCGTGCGTGCGTGCGTGCGTGCGTGCGTGCGTGCGTGCGTGTGTATTGTGTGTGTGTGTGTGTGTAACGAGGTTCAATTTTTTTGTACAAAATTTTTTTCCAAAGAGCTTGACGTGACGGAAGAGGTTAATGCTCGTCGATCATACGGGCGATGGATACGGGTTACGAGAGAAAGAGAGAGAGAGAGAGGGGGAGGGAGGGAGGAGGAGGATCCCGTAATCGACGGCAAATTGAATGGACGCATGGACGGCGGCCTGACATCCGGGCGCGTCCTTTAAATTCGAATCTTTTTTTATCGTTCCGTAACTCCCGGTGGTCTGAATTTTAATATACGTACCAACGCGACAGCTTTCACGGTAGAATGGCAAGATTTGAGGGTGAAGAAGGAACGACCGTCTGGGAGGCAACGCGATAATCTGCAAATAAATTCTGTCGGGCTTTTCTTGACATCACGATAATATATGCGTTATCTTCGCACCGATATCGAGAATACGCAACGCTCCTCTTATTGTTAGATGTGTCATTGTTGCGGTAATCGTGTAGGCACACTATTAGTAAAAGTATATATCTAATTTTTGAAATTACGTACTATATTATTTAATTACGTTTTTATCTTCAAATTTGAGACAAAAAGATAACTAATTTTTTTCTCTTTCTAAAATTATAGATATCAAATTTTAATTATTATAACGGATTAAAATCGTGATATATATATGAGTAAAAGGAGTTTTTTTCTGTAAAAATAATAAATTTTTTTTTTCCTGGTTGTAATCATGTATAAAATATATTTCACGAATCTTTTTGGCCGTATAGACATTGTATAGACATAAATTAAAAAAGATATTATTGTGTTAAATTCGAGAACAAATAGTGATGATAACTGAAAAAGGCTAAATTATTTGAGAATAAGATGAAAAGAATTATATAGAGTAATAATTGATGGATGGAACATTTCGTGGAAAAGAATTTTTATTAGCACATCACCAAAGATAGACTTGTGCGTGTACTTAATTATCAGTGTAAATATTCTCTGCGAGAATATTAAATTCGGTATTGTCTCTCTCTCTCTCTCTCTCTTGAAAAATTAACGTCTTTCTGTATCGTCTCGATGATTAATACGTCGTGCGACATACGCTGCAGTGGCACTTGAAATATTTAAGACTCGGTGATACAATAGTTTGCTGTGGAATGTGACGAATATAACGTCACATTAATAGGAATTCTAGATACATATACAGGAAATAGAGACGCTCTGCAAATTAACAAAGTATAACCGCAAGTAAATAGCACTTAATTGAGGATATATTCGAAGAACGTTTCATGTTACAACGAATATTTTGTATAGTAATATATGAAACTAATATGGTCGATGCGCGTAATTGGAATTCGCGCACGACAAGAATTTAATTTAATCACATAGCATAGTTTTGCTATTTCATGCATTGCTATATTCAATTTCTCTCTCTTTCTCTGTTTATCTATCTATCTCTGTCGTCAAATTATTCGCCAGATCATATGAATAAAAATTAACGATAGGAACGATGGTATTTAAAATGGATGAAGTTAAGGATAGTAAGATCTTAAAGGACATAGAAGATTACCGCGTCATGGCGGATAGTCAAACTTCGATAAATCATTTGACGCTCGCTCCCCGATGACGTTCGTCATCGATCATAGCTGATACAGAAGGAGAAGATCGTTGACCTCGCGGTCGCTGGCTCATCTAAAGCTGATCGATAATCGACCGTTAAGTAAATACCTTTAATTATGGTCGATAACACTTTGATGTGTGTTATTATGACGATACGGCCATTCACCTTGACGAATTCATAGCAGCATCTCGATATAGCCTGGTCTAAGTACTGTTTATCATTATGCGTTTATTTGCACTTCAGTCTTTGAGGGTGATTCGCATCGATACAGCAAGACAAATATTAATTATTTGTCTTTGTATGTATTGACATATTTCGGAGTAACTTGGAAGCCTGTTTGAGTGGCTTGTGCATCTCCGCAAAATGTTGTCTATTATTATTTGTAATAAGCGTGGCTTTTCTTTTTGGAAGGGAAATGTTATAAATGTTTTAATTTGCGGAAAAATTTTCAACGTTGTATAATATCCTTTTTTAGCGAGCAGCTCTATTTCTAAATATTGCTGTTATTAAAACATCTTTGTTAAAATGTTATAAAAAAAAAAATTATCTCTATTGATGTCGCTTGCATGATATTGAGGTACAATTATCTCTTTATTTTTTGAAATTTGTTTCTCTCTCTCTCTCTTCTCATCTCTTCATTATATTTTTGATATTCTCTGAGAAGAGGAACGAGACACTCGGCAATAAAGCAATAAGATCATGGCTGAAAAAGCATAGCGCGAAGACAAGGAAAAATATAATTTCGTGGCACGTGGCTTAATTAAAAGGAACTTTGATATCTTTCTGACATATGGCTTAATTAATCTGTGGCCGAAAAATACGCGATAAAATATATTTGTAACGTTTCGTCAAAACATAACGATGCGATATTTCGTGCCATAACGATGACATGGCGCGCGCAATATTTCATCTTCTTTGACGTGCAAAAATTGCACGCCGCACAAATGTATTCTTGGCGAAAAACGCGCTAAACTATTATACAGCGGTATGTATGAGAATCCGCGGTTAAGAAGAATTTCACTTCAAGTAACATGAAGAACGTTATTGTACGTATTATTTCTTTGGTATGTGTTTGTCCGCATCTACAGTATTAAATTCTTTTGCACATGTAAGAACATATTGTGCCGTACGCGATAAATCCCCGGGGAACGAAGTAATATTGGATACAGCAAGTGCTGACAGTTGGACATTATTTATGGAGAATGGTTTTATTGTATTTACGCGAAAACGTGCCTGTGTCTCGCCATCTTTCACATATAAACTGGCAAGATTTTGATGTCCCGTTCTTAATATTGCACTGAATTTATATTATATGAAATATTGCTTCATAATAGAATTATCTTTCGCCTCATTGTTCTCATCTGCAAAATATGTATATATATTTATTCATTTATATCAATCGATATCTACATTTGCCGATGCAAAAATAATCGTTATAAAAGACATCCTCGTGCGTTTATTTTCATTTTTTTTTTTTTTTTTCTTTGCATAATCGCGCAATCTAATTAACATGCTTTAATGTAGTATAATCGTGCCTCGGCTTTCTCATAGCTCGCAATAAGGTACGGTTAAACCTTTAAATAATTGTTTGCGAAGATAGAAGATGGTAAATGAGATTGGCGAGATTTAATACCGCCTGTGTATGAGTTAATAAATTGGACTGAAACGGGTTAACGAATAAGACTGACGAATTATTGCCAGAAGCTTAAGTTTAAGTGACTGCTTCGATCTGATTAACTACTGCTTATATCTTTTTTTGTGGCTCGTCCTTTTATTTTCAATATATGTATATTTAACACGCACACATACACACATTGAATATAATTTTATTTGATGAAAAAGTTGTTATAGAAGAGAGTCAATCTAAAAGATATAATAATTATAAATGTGTATATTTATTAATACATTTTTATCATCTTCTCGAATATCTCATTAAATTGTTTGAATGCATGCGTCAAGATTAATATATACGAGAAATTAATAAAGTTCTTTCTCTCTCCTCTATTTCGGCGCGTTATCAAGCATTTACTTTCCACGGGTGACATTGTAAATTAAAGCACGAGATATCGATGTACATATGTCGGGTACAGGCATCACAGTAGGCAAATATTAACGCGTGGGATACACACACACACACACACACACACACACACACATATAGTAATTCTTATATATATTTATATTCGTCAGGTTGCAGCCGCGGACTCATTACTGCGGCGCATTACCCAAATTGCCGACATTTCCTAGCATGCTGTAGTATAGTCCTGCTGTTATCCCGTGCTCTCATACGCTCGTTTGTTGGCAACCCATTTCGCCGCTGCGGCAGAAAATTTATGGGATTCTTGCATGAGATCACTCGCATAATCCTTGCCCTTTAAGACGAATATCTGTCCGACTGTTACGGCGGCAGTTTCATTCCACTCGCCTCTCTTGCACGGCTCCGTCTCTCTTTGCGCGGCTTCCGCTTCTCTCGCCGGTCTTATCCGTGTTTTATCCACTCATCTGATCGCTCATGAAACTTGACGGTAGTTTTACTACGGAATTTAATCTGTATGTTCCCGCGCTAGTTATGCGCGCACGTAGAAAATATTGTAACGATCGAGAAATTCGAGACTCGGGCAACTCACATTTCCGCGAATTATAACGAAAACGAGATCAAAAGCGAAGGAATATCGATTCTTCTATTATATTGCCAACGGCAATATCATCGGTTTGCGTAATATCACGTAACGATTGTGATGTAACCACGCCCATTGATTTTTATTTCTTTTTTCTCTTTCTTTCTTTCGTAATGAAGCTCGCGAAGCGCGTACTAAATTGATGTAGATTACCGAGTATCAATCATGTAATTGTCACCGAGCAAATGGCTGACGTGTCGGAAGTTGCGCGACACGGCGATTTAAACGACGTCCAAACTACGGAGACTTACGAGTCTGACCTATATGAACCTCGCGATGTAGCTAAAGTTACAGCTACGGAAATAAATCCAGTTTAGTCCCGCGGGAAGAGACAGATTTATTTCCGTACGAGACTCGGACCGTTCAGCCGCCGACTCACCCTTCCGGTATCGTACCCGGCAATTTACCACGATCCACCCTCTCTATGGGAGAAGAACCGATTACGAGAGCATATACTTCAAGCATCGGGTTTATTTTCGCGCATCGGCGCAACGGTGATCAGTTCTTATCTTCGATTTTCCCGCTTCCGTTAAACCCCATTCGTAGCGCGAAATCTAATATTCCATAAATATTATAATAACAATAAATATTAATAATAATAAATATTATAATATAATATGGCTCAGTGAATATCTTTTTGTAACATTTTTTGGTTCCCCCTCAAAAAAAAAAAATATATATATATATATACATATTATATGATATTATATGTTTGAAAATGATTCAGTTCTTGCTCAAATTTTTTTTAAAGTTTATATTTATTAATGCATATTAAATGATGGTGCGAGATGAATCTCTTCATCTATAAGTTTGTGAAATGTTACCGTAGCTTTAGGCCGCTCTTTGCATAAACCTCGTGCAGAATAGCACGAGATTAAACTTGACAAATTTATTCCCGTTATACGTCGCCCATATTCCTCGTTTATAGAGTTAGATCAAGATATTCTTTATGTGGACTTTATATATATATATATATATATATATATATATATATATATATATTTCTACGGAAACTTGGGAGGAGTACTAGATATTCCACGGTATCAATAATAAAAATCGGATAGTCGCCGTTTATCCGATTATCCGACATAACAAATGATTGAAATAAAATCGCTCGGCAGGCCCACAAACTTCGCGCTTCTATCCGGCTGCTCGTCGTCGTCGTAAGGACGACAGCCAGAGTTCCAGTCAAGTTAACACCGAAATCTCCTTTTACATCCGCCAAAATAACAGATTTACGAGGCGGAATCCCCTACGTGGGTCTCGGAATGACGCCGGTAACCCTTGAGGATACAGCAGGCGAATACATATGTACACATGTCTGCATCTGGGGAGACCAGTGGGAGACAAGGCAAGAGCGATGAAAGCCGGCGACTGTATAGATACGTGTAGACACATGTATACACACGCATACACACACACACACACACACACACACACACACACGCAGCGAATGAAAACCCGAAGCCGTGTCCACGTCTTCTTCGCGGTGAATGTCCCGTGCGATTAAGACCGGGGTAAAGGAAGATGTGGCGAAGAAGGTCGAGGACGTAAGAGGAGAAGCCTCACCCACTTAAGCCGTTCACAGTCCACGGTCCAAGATAAATCCCCCGACGTGATACTCGTACTAACTAACGGGATTGCTTGAAATGGCGCGCTTAGTTACGAGCACGTTCGCGACGGCGACTTCTCTCTCTTGTCGCCGCGGTGCGCTTCATGACCTTCCTCCGTCGCTCTCTGCTCGTTCGATCCCGCGATAGCGTCTACCATCACAACCCTTTCCGTCTCCCTCTCGCTCCCTATTTATCCATCTCTATCTCGCGGGTCGCTTATACCGAGAAGCTACCGGCGTTTTACGATGGAGGTGATGATGACGGTATTGTCGCGGCGAGAGTTTCTTGCGAGGGCGGGGCGCCGCGGATTCTCTCCCTCGGCTGCTGCGGAAGAGCGATTAGTTTTTGTGGGTCACTCGGTTGTGGTTGATGAGACGGAAGCATTCGTCTTAAGACCGTGGCGTTCCAATTACTCGAAGACCTAAAATGGATGTCGCATCGATTGTCGACGATTCGTTCTCGTGACGAAGGGGACATCAAGCGTGGGATTAAGATTTGCTGATTTCCGTCCTTTGTCTCGCGAAATGGGACGCATGAAGATAAACGTAGAACGAACAAACGTAGCGAAATTGCGACAAATGTGTTATCAAAATCCCGACGAGGCCATATAAATGAATTAAAATGCGAATTGTTTAATTTTACGATAAACTCGAGACACGAGAGTTAGGATAACAAAAACGATATCACAGAGAGTTTCGCGTTACATTTAGACAAGTCGAATTGAAACGTTTGTTTCCCCGTTTTTCCTCGAAATCCATTTTCCGCCGCGTTGCCGCGAATTTTCTTTCAAAATTCCACCGGTTACTATTTACCGGTAGGAATTTCAGGGATTATTCCGCCAAGGGATAATACGCGCGATGGAAAATACGCGTGTCAGACAAATAATGAATACCGCGGATGCGCACGGAGTTTCCAGTTACACGATTTGATCCGGTAAACCCGTTTTACATCCAACTGCGCACTATTTCATTTCCGTGACGAGTATGCATTTGGATCTTAACTTTGTTACGCCGTTAGCCCGGTTGATTTTAGAACGCGCTCACGCTTCGATACTCGATGCGCATGGTGCCGGATTTTTTTTTTTATTTTTTTTTTTTTCGTTGTTTGCCGCGTCGTGATGCGTTCCGTGCGCGAGTTGGAAAGGGAATAACGAAAATTCTCAGTGCTTTATTATTATTATTTTTTTTTATCTCGTGCGCTTCGTTCGGTGAGACTGATTCACGGACGAGAATAGCGCCGCGCATAATTGTTCGCTCGTTACCTGTTTGATAAAGCGGCGGAGTAAACGGACTGACTCGAACGCGGTAGATGAGAGGGTGGGGGAGGAGCACAACCTCAGGATTTTGCTGTTTTATTTGAAAGCCCGGGACACGGTTTTGCAGCGATGCTCGTAAAAATGTAAATTTTATCGGACGATTAAACTTCCATGGCCGCAATTAGTGAGCAAACACGACGCCCGGAATTTATCCGTTTATAATTACGATTTATGCTGCCGACCCCCTATGAGACGAGTCCCTCGCTTTTTGCGAAATTTAAGCGATTCTCATGGTAGATCGGAAAGAATTACGTACTGTCATGGGTTACCGTAATTACCGGTTCCTACAGATTACTTCAAAAACTTTCTCATTTCCGAGTCGTTAAAATTAAACTTTCTTAAGTCGTAGTACTTGTTGTTTAATGGCACGTGTAATCGGATATCCGAAATACTGCGAACGCTCCGATATCGGAAGCTTGCTGTCGATACTTTACGAAGATAATACAAGCAAATTCAAGCACGCTTTTTATATTGTTATGCATGCAAATACGCATACAATTCTTCAGTACATATCATCGAGTTAATATTGATCAATAGTACCAATGGTACAATTAAATATTTATATCGTCCATATTCGAAAGTAATTAATTAAGGAATTAATATAATGATTTCTATTTCGTGATATTTAATATCAATTAAATTTCCTCTGTTTGGGAAATTCAAGTACTGATATGAGTTTTTCTTGCTCGTATGCATCTCGATGCGATTCCACGGAATTCATCAATATATATATATATATATATATATATATATATATATATATATATATATATTTCATAATTATTCTCACATTATATACATGATTTGTAATATTTTTAAAAAAGGATTCAGATTACATAAATAAGCAAGAAAACTTGTGTATTTAATGTTGGGGAAAATATATACTTTTATCATTAAATATGAATATACATGATTTGCTCTATAATAGCGGGTCAAGTAATACGATCCAATTATTCTAATTTTGTACCGCGAGTTATATGATACTACGCAATTAATTTTGCGAAACATGATTCACGAGAATGTTTAAGAGCGAGTGCATGTAGAACGAGAGGGTAGAGCGGTACGCAAAAGGCGGTAGATAAAAACCGGAGAGCCACATACACACAGATAAGCAATATCTCATAATTAAAAGAAAAAGCAGATTGCATACTCTTTCGAGAAGCACCGCTTGCATTATCATATACCACAAACAAACAAGCGAATTCCTTGTCGGCATTTAATCTTCGTATCTGCTTAATGCATGCAAATGCTAAAAAATGCACTAACGCCCAACCCAACAACAGTCGTTATTCAGCGTTACTCGCGTGATTCACGTTCCGTCCCTCCTTCGTATCGTCCATCCCCTTCTTCCCGCGGCGTAACTTTGCGTTTTTTTTCTTCTTCTTTTTTTTTTACACTCGTAACCTGCGGATAAATCGACGGCGACCTTCATCCTTTGTGCTCCCGCCTCTTCTTTTCCCGCGCGGTTATTATTTATGCACTGCGCGGTCGCAGCATAATTTTCTCGTCCATTTTTGCCCGCTCCCCCCTCCCCCCCCCCCAACTCTTATGTCCCCCAAGCCGCGGGGGAGACGAGACACGGTTGTGCTCGCGTCAGGAAAACTCTAGCATGGGACAAGCGGCTCGTTCCGCTCGGCGCACATGCAGATGTAACCGTAGCTAAGCATGTTTTAATTATATGCAAGCACAAGCAAGTCGGGCCGAGTGTCTGCTCCGCGCGTTTGCGATGGTGGTGGTTGTCGCGAGGCGAATCAGGTGGCATTCACATTACGTCGCTTAAAACTCAAGTTTTATTCATTAATCACCGCATGTTGATTCGCGGGAGATTAAAATGTTGGTTGGAAAAATATCTCATTTCATTAATTGACGAATATTATTTTGCATATTTTGTGAGAAAATAATTTCTACATGGATGATATAAATTTCTGCATTGTTGTGTAAGAGAGGAATATCATGTTTCATTATATAATTTTAATTATTTTGTATAAATTTACGAAAATTAACATAATTTAATGATCGTGCAGTTTATGCGTTAATTACGCATGGAAGAATGATGCGAGGCTTTGTTGTATATACCAAAACTGCGCTCTGAATTCTCTAAATTATAATATTCGCGGACCGTTGGGCAATGTCTATTATCTTTTACAGCATTTCGGCTTCGAATTGTTCATGATGAGTAGAAAGCGATTCTACGATAAGCTCAGGTATCAATCAATTTATAGTGATCCGGCATCCGTGATAGGTATCTAGTGATTTTTTTACTCGCGCATTATGAATTTTCTTTTTACTTCAGAAGACCAACTGGATCGGCGAGAAATTTTAATATACGTTTGCATCCGCGGCGAGATATCAGATTTAATATAACGGGGCCCACGAGGATTTCGAATATCTCTCACCGATTGCACCAAAAAGAGCACGCGCGGTTGGCCGTTTTTAATTTTATCCGTGACGTTTTTCCGCGGATTTCTACTCTCCTTCGTGGCCCTAACTTTTTTTCTCCCTGCTCTCGCCCTTCCTCGCTCATGTTTCTGCGCTCCTTTGAATTTTCTCTCTCTCTCTCTCTCTCATTTTTTTCTTCCACATTTTTTCACGTTTCTCTCGATTTTCTCCCCTCCCCGCCAGTCCCGCCGTCATCTTCTCCCCGCTGCTTCTCTTTCCCTATTTCATTTTAGCATCGCTGAGGGAAAAATTATACACCTCTCCGCCACATTTCTCTAGCTCACTATACTAGTCCTGGTCGCAGTTTTACGTGCCGGTGCACAACATTGCTCTGCAGTCGGCGACGAAGACCTCCTGGCAGCTTTTCGCTCGTTTCACGAGAGAGATACGTCTCGCGTCGCGGGTCTTGCCCGAAAACTATGCGACTGTCACCTCGTGGTATATGTACTGACGTTTACGGTATGTAAACAGCATAAGAAGAGCTTATGATACAAATTTTGATACGATTTGTCTTATGGTATGAGCGCTATTTTAACTCTCTGCTCATATAAGCGCGTGCTACAAAAACTAATAATCCATCTCATGTTTATGAGATTCTATTAATTGGGGTTTTTGTTTGCAAGCAACAACAAAAAATAATTCGAATTAACTTTTTAATTATTTATTTCTGAAAATTATTTTATATAACACATACATAGATTTATAAATTTTTGGGGTATTTTTTTTTCTTAATGTGTGAAAAAGTATCTCGCGATGTCAATATTTATTTTCAGTTTGCATCAAGTTGCGTTGTTTTTTTTACGTCTCGTTTTTCTATGCACCGCGATATTGAGAGATCTAGTTTCCTTCTTTTTACGCCATTTGAAGAGACTATTTTGAGATATACGATCCTCGAAATAACTTTTTCCGAGCATTTTACTTACAATATGGCATTTTTCTAAATCGTGTCAATTTTCGCATACGGTCGAAAAATTCCACTCATGGGCTTCGTCGATCGGCAAAGGTTTGCGTTTTTCGTATACCTATCTGGAATCGTGCACGCGATTTACAAGGGTCGCCAGTTTATTCGCGCTCGTGACGTTGCACGCGTATTTTTACTCAGAGCGTAAAAATACATTCGCCGGGAAAAATTTTTCCCTCACGCGAAATCTTAGAGAAGCCGCCGGAATAGCTCCCGCGCGGTACAAAACAGTTTTCGCTGCCTAGAGAAAATTCGATCTAAGCTCCGAATAAATTCTCAGACACGTACTCAATTTTTCCCTTTAAAATGTGTTAAGATTTTTATCTTGACGGGGGTATGAAAGTTTTATACCAGAAAGCAGATTCCGCAATTGTAAATTTTCTTTAAAATATAGCTTAAATTTTTCTCGATCGCGCCCGTATTACAGATTCGATGGAGTCTTCAACATTTATACCTACGTTTATGTAGCACATAAAGCGCTTCTATAAATCATTCCTTCCATCGCGCCTCTATTTTTTTCTCTTTCTGTCTCGATTAATGTATCGATCACACGTAAATATTGATAACATGTTATCATCGATTAATAGCTCAATCATAGCATTTCACATATGTGATTTGCAATGTCGCGTGTAAATAAGCTTTGGGCAAAAATTCATCACAGTTACAACAAAAAACGACACTCGATATAAGCGAGATGAAAAGTATCCAGCTTTCACAACAGCTTTTGAAGCTCAATTGCGCGCGTTTATTGGCAACGAAACGTCGTCCTCTCCTTCTATCGCTTTCATTTTTTTTTTTAATAGCGCACGGGTATTTATCTGTACTTTATTGTCAAGCAGAAATGACTGTCAATTAATAAACATGAATGTACTCGACATGAATGCAGCTCTCTCGTTATCCGTTTGTTTCAATAACTATGTAAAATTGGGTCAAAAGTGGTATGTACAAACGTATTTTATTACTTTTATTTATCAAAGTGTGCCACGAAATTATTTTGAAAAGCACGGATATAAATATTAGATATTTGTATATGTTCGAAGTTGTATGGTGCATTTTGTTCAATAAACGATACGTTGTAGCAAATAATGCGTAAATATATGAATAAATCAATATTATGAAATTATATATTTATATACATCTCTTTTAATCCAAATATCATATGATTTCGACTGTATATTCATGTAGAATTTAATTTACGATATTTGTTTTGATATCAAATTTATTTTCTATATTTTTCTCACATTCGGGTCAAAGGAAAATATTTATTTGCGCAGATCTCGCGTGCAGATGAATCTATCTACCATGTATGTTAGTGCCGATAAATTTGCTCAGTGCCCTTTTCCGTGTAATATCCTTTATCGATTACGCAGCTAACGGTCTCGAAGAAGCGTTAATAAACCGCGGTAGACACCCGTTCACAAATGGAGCTATATATTATGACAACGTCTCGTTAAAGCAACGATTACGGTGGAACGAACGAGCGACGGTTTCTCGGTGATGCGAAATCATGACGCAAAACACGCTGCACGCATCCCGGATAGCAGCTTGAAGCGATTGTTATTAAATATTTCGTGCATGCTATCGTATTTCTTTGTACACGAATGTGTATAGAACAGTCTTACATAAAGGGGAGATGTATGGCATCGAAGCCGCGTGCGCGCGTCCAAGTTACTTTCTGATACATTTTTCAGAAGATATTTTCCCCCCCAAAAAAATAAAATAAAATAAAAACATACTTGTTTATTTTCAAAACTTATATTTTTATATAGTAGCCATTTGTTTAGAACAATGCATACGTGCGGATTAAATATAAATATATTAATTTTTGATAAAGTTATGAAATTTCGCGTTAGAACTTCTTAAAATTGTCGATATTAAATTCTGGGATTATTTGTCGCGGCTGAGATTTCGAGATTGGCAGCAGCGAGAATTCTTAGCCATTGAAAAATGGTGAAGTTTTCATTCGCGGAAGACTGAGTGAAAACCGGCGAAGAGCGCCATTCGTTCTCATCGACGTGCCTTGACAAAACCACTTTGAGAACGTCGGCCAGACGAATAACGTCCCCGGTCCTTTCGTATGGATGATGCACGGCCGCCATTGCTTCTCCGTGAATCCTCCGTAGCTATCCCTGACAGGGAATTCCCGAGGTGGAATGGAGGTGGAGTTACTCTTCGACCTCTCCGTTTCCTCAACGGTGGTGGTGGTGGTGGCCGTCGCCTCGCTTCCCGCCGTCGTATTTCATTCTTCCCAGACTCGCGTGTGTGCAAACGTATCGTATAGTGCCACTCTTAACTATAATTCCGTTTAAGAGCGGTACTTTGGAGTAGCGCGAGAATCACGCTCGAGGAACGATACGAAACAACTCGAGAGAACACGACGATGAGTCTAGATAGTACGAATCGTAGGTCAGATTCTGTCGAGTAATCTCTGGTAAGGAAGGGAGGAGGCGGAACGCGAGGGACGGAAAGAAAGACAAGAATTATGGAGAGATGGTGGATGAAGAGATACGGCGTAAGTCTCGAAAGAGATAATTGTATTTTATGAATTCGAGATAAAAACACCCGAGGGGAGAATAAGGCGGACCGCTTTCGTCCCCGTGTCGCCGGAGGTCAGAGGGTCAGAGAGGATAAGGGCGACGGCACACAGTGGTGATGGTGATGACGGCGCGAAAGGGGGATGCATAACATCAACATAATTTTCAAGAGACGCGCGAGGTCGCATTACCATAATGGAATGCATCGAAAGCTCGGGTGCTCGGCTGGCGCTCGCTTTTCATCTCCTCCGGCTCCGTCTCTCCCGCGTCTCCGTCGTCGTCATCCTCGAAGCTCTAGGATCTGGAGCAAAACGCGCCGAAAAGGGGTTACCCCACATCCGCAGATGACACCGCAGAGATCGTTCTCCCTTCTCTGCTCTCGCGCGAATTCTCGCGTTCCTGTGTGATGGATGAGGCTTCTCCTTCCGTGTTTTCCTCTCGCGAGAGAGAAGCGATATCGGTATTACGAGCATTCCGGACACGTGTCTCGGTCTCGCTCCATTTGCGTTCTCCCGTCTCTGTCGTGCGATTTCATTAGACGCGACGAGACCGCGCGTTTTCTCTCGCTGCGGTTTTTCTCTCTGTTTATCTTGCCGATGGTGCATTTGCGTCGAACTGGTGTCATTTAATGCCAGATTTAATCAAGACGGCCCGGTGGCCGTTGTCCTGTCAGTGTATCAGCTGGACGTCACGCTTCCACTGTTACACTAATTGAAACACACGATTGAATCTTTCTAATACGATACACTGCACGGGATGCTGCGACCGAAAGTTATGGCCACGTTCATAAATTCGTCTCCGTTTCTTGTGCCGATAAATTTTAAATCTTATTGCTTTACACACTGTTTTATATTGTGCTTACTATACAGAATATTGCATCTAAAACGTTATTTTTTATTTTGGAGAAAATTAATTCTAATATATTTATATATAACATTTGTATGCATTTTATTTTTCTTATTTTATTATTGTGACCTAATTATCTTCTAAATATGTAATATAAATGCACACCGTAATTATTACACTTTGTTCCCATAACAATTATAGCCTTATAGCCGTTTTACATAACTACCCATTAACAAAACTAAATTTTGTTAATTGAACGTTGCGCGTTTAGCGTTACAATCTGTTTAGGCTCTGACGTAACTTATGACATAATTTGCATAAAATTTGTTCGCAACCACGGCAAAATTAGGTCGTTGTCGGGAAATCGCGCGTGACGATATTTTTAATTAAAAATAAACGGCTAATGTGCGCGAGATGAAATTTTGTACGAGGCGCATCTCCGCCGCGTGCCGCTTTCGATCGAGTAGCTCCACGGGCGATATAATATTACGTCCCGCAATACAGTTGCGGCAAAATTTGCTCGGCATGCTTCCGGTATATTTTTTTATCAGCGCTCGACAATTTTTTACGCTGGATTTTCCCTGCGGACATAAAGTTCCATCAGAGATGCTACGGAACGCGCGCTCTAATGGTGGAGGTCGCTATGAACATCTGCGGATATGTGATCGTTATTGCCGATCGCGATGAACGGACACTTGGAGCAATTGATAAATCTTTTTCGATTTGCGGTTAGCGTATCGTCGCATATCGACGGACCTATTTCACGTGGCGGTTCTTTAAAGAGGATGGAGTCGTATGTGGAATCGGTGTGAGAGACGAGAGCAATTGCCAATCTCGCTCACCGTCGTTGCGTCTCGATATCGCGCGTGAAAATCGCAAGCGGATTTTCTCATTGTATTTTCCCTGGCAGTCCGGGGAGCACGCCTGTGCCATCGCGGGGCGCGAGGAAGGATTTTCCTCGCAACGGGAACGGAGGCGCATTGAATGAGAAAAGGATATCCCGCAGCCGCACTCCTAGTGGTTGCGCCTTGTGGAAAATGCAAAGGGGAATAGAAAGGGGAAGAGTGAGGGAAAGAAAGAGAAGACACGATTTAAGTGGCACTCTCCTTTCTGTAACGATCGCGCTTGTGGAAGGAAACGGGTACATTCGTTCAGTTACTGGCACACTCTTGCTATCGTAGCTACCGCAAACAGTCTCTTCTATTCGCAGTTTGAACTGTAGAGGGAAATATAGCGCTGTGTATTTACTATACACGAGGCTTTCAGGGATTTGCCGAGTTGAATCAGCATGCATAGTTTTATCGCGAGACTGAATCTAGATACTTAAAGTCGGCTAATGTTAAACAATATCAGTTAAAGTTAAATAATGAGAAAATTTCATTATTCTATTCGAGAAAGATGTGAGCATATATAACGAAATGTATGATGGAATCTTATTCAGTGAGTAAAATAATGAAATGTACGATTTATAATTATCACGTCTAATTACGCAATCGTTGAAAATAGTAATTATGCTGGAAAACAATGCAGTGTCGTAATTACTCTGGATCGACTGCGATCTATTATGTGTCGAGTTTTCGATGGATCAACAATGAGAAAGTTCCACCATTTTGTTGCCATTGTTTTATTGGACGCGAGAGAGACATACGCGTAAGAGTATAACAAAGCGGAGCGAGAGCTTTTGAAACGCGCGGAGTAACAAGCAAAGTTTCATAATGAGTACCAAGCATCGTTAGCATAGGTATATGACGACGTGAATTGGGTTTCCAAATTTCGATTTCATCAAGAAACTTGTAAGAAACGATCATGAGACACGACCCGCAGATTCACCAATCCCGAGAAGAGCGCTCTTTGCCAAATTTCTTTCCCGCGCGAGATCACAGCATTAAATCGACGCACTTTGGGATCTTTGACCGAACAGATTGACCGCGCGCGAAGGTATCAACGTGAGTTTGCTCGAAGTGACAGATAGAGCAGAGATGAAAGAGAAACCGAAGTAATTACGTTTGAAGCCGCGCGAGCAAGGCTTCAATCTTCGATCGTGGAGGCGAGGAGAAAGGGAAGGAAGAGGAAGGGGAAAAGAAAAGAGGCAAACGAAGAAGAGGCGAGAGAAGAAAAAAAGGGTGACATGAGCCGACCGGCATCATCGCGTCGCCATTTCCGCTTTCTCGCTTCCGACCTTCCTTTAGAACTTTACCCATTTTTGCGGCATCGTCGGTTGCGCCTCGGTCTTTCGCGTTCTCGTTTTCCTTCTCTATCGCATCTCCCTCTCATTCTCTCAACCCTTCGTCGTTCTCTTCTCTCCACCCTTTAAGACCATAACGTACCGCCGCCCTCGCATTTCCCTCGAAATGGAAGCGGATCCATTCTTTCTGCTTTTCATTCATGATGCTTGAATCGCGGAAAATGCAGTTTCCAGAGAATAATACTTGTATCTTTCTTTTGCTCTCTCTCTCTCTCTCTCTCTCTCTCTCTCTCTCTCTTTCTCCTTCCGCGAGGTTCCTTTGGCTACGGTAACCTGCGAGCAAGCGGCCCCCCGAGTACCGAGTACTCTAAATAGAAGTATTTAGTATCGTCAGTCTTTTGCCTCGACGGCCTCTTTCTGCCGCGATTTATTTCACAAACATATTAAAGCGAAAAGCTATTAACTTGTTTTTACGGCAAACATTTGTTAACTTGTATTAAAGAGTATCTCTTTAACCCGAACAAATTACGTTTAACTTTTAGCTCTTGCGATACTGTGGGTATTAATCCAAGAATTTCGTACGTTAAATTAGCAAATGAATTTACATTTAATGAGATTAATTATGCAATCTTATGCGTTGGATTGTTCGAGATTATTCTTTCATTGATTATAGCGCTTCGTAGAGGCTTAACAGATTAGATTTGTAATTACTCTGTAGCAATGACGTTTACCAAGAATTCTCTATTGCAGCTGTTGAAATAGCTATAGACCCACAAGAGTGTGGGTGTGGGATAGCACAGTCTGACAAATACATCTGTGTAATTACCGTAAGCCGCAGGCAGTCTGTTGGAGTTTCCTAAATAAACTACATTCGCTATTTACCAACTTTAATTTGATGAAAAGATGATTCGAAGGAAGATAGAATCTTACCATAACGTTTATGTCTAATATGATAACACAATATATAACTTTCATGAAAAGTAAATAATACAAGATCATACGATGGCGAACTTATTCCGAAAAGTTTCCAATTTTTGTAATGTCAAATTAAAATAATCTTTAACAAGGATAAAAAAAAATGGGCTAATAAGAGCCAGGTGCAATAAGTTGGCACAATCGAATAGAAATCTTCTTCAATGTACGTTCCGGTTCTTCGGACTTTTAGCATTTGTTGAACGTACATTAAAAAAAAAAAAAAAATTATTTTAATTTTGTTGTACCGACTTACTGGCTCTTATAAGCCCATTTTTTATTCTCGTATTTACATATTTTTATATTAGAATCTTTCTGTCTTGCTATTTAAAATATAATCTTTGTCGTATATCAAACAAAAAAAAGAGAGAGTATGCATACAAATATATATTATAGGATTAAAATACGTGCAAGATTGTATGTCGAATTTTACATCGCGCTATTTTACTTGGGAGAGAAAATCACGCTAGCGTGAAACAGCGAAAGTTCAAAATTATTAACCGAACTTTGTAGACGATGGGTAAGGTTAAACGTGCTACAGCGGCGTTACGGACACGATCGTGATGCGAGATCGTATTCTTCGACGTCAGCATATGATTCCGAACATATTCCGTTTGGCGATAAGTAAAAAAGAAGAAAGCTATATATATATATATATATAGTTGAGAAAAATGCAAGGGACGGGTTAGTAGTGATTGACCGATAATAGGCATTTAAACATGTATGATGCGCTACATAAATTATGGTCGTAGAATATGCGCATAAATTATACTGTATGAACTATTAACGCGAAGCTCTCTCTCTCTCTCTCTCTCTCTCCCGATATAGAGAGAGATAGAAAGGAAGAGAGAGAGAGAGAGAGAAGAGAACGTAGAGAGCATTGACTCTCCATTAACTATCAGGTCGATTGAACAATCTGGTGGAAGCTGCTAAAATCCCGCTATAGAGAATATTATATTAAAATTAGTCCGGCGCGTAGTCTATATGGCGTCTAGATTTAACCGGGCACAATGTCCAATCTGCCGCGTGATCCGCCGACACCCCTCGCTCTATTCCATTTCGCTCCGGCGAAAGCAATTAGTTCCACGGTTTACGTTGGAGATGATAACGGCGTGCGCATAGTGACTCGATTCGTTAAACTTACGCCGGGCTACGCCTGAAATTACACGGGCCGTTCGTTCGCTTCGGAAGCCGGAAGAAAGATCCGGTCGCCTAGCGTCTCGTCGGCACGAAAATTAGCCGAAGCTTCTCCTTGGTCAATTTGCGGATTAAGATACCGTGTCGAGTTATCCGAGTTTATGACTTACCCGCGAGGACTTTTACTATCTATTCCTTCTCTTCTTTTTTTCTCTCCTTTCTCTTTCTCTCTCTCTCTCTCTCTCTCTCTCTCTCTCTCTCTCTCTTTCTCTTTGGTGTCACGCTAAGAAAGGAAGCATGTGAACGCACGAGCGGGCATATTCATCTAACAATATAGTTTCATTAGCGCCAACGAGCATTATCAAATAATAACTTGTTCACCGAGGATGGAAAGGGGGAGGGGGATGGAAGGAGGCGTCACGCATCCCTACGGCCTAGACACGAAGATCGATAACAAGACCCTCTATGCACAACTCGTCTCGCCCCGCTAAATTTGCTCTGCGAACATCTTCGCCGTAGTTACGTTATCTACGGTGTGTTTGAACGCGATTTCGCGTTTATGTCTCGCTGAATGCGCGACCGTCGTTATTAAGCAAGGTGTTACCTCGCGCGCGCGTTAAATCGTTGACGTGCATTACCTTCTGGTATTAATCGTGCTTTATCTCGCTAAATAACGCCACTGGTTATTATTCGCGTTAACGTTTGCGTAATATTGATGCCGTCGTCTCTCTCGACATATCCATCTCTATCTATCTCTCTCTCTCTCTCTCATCGACAGAGATTATTTCTAATATCTCACGACATCTCAGAGAAAGAACATTTCGTCGGGGATTTTGTTGCTTGTTCGACCATAAAAAATCTGGCCGTCCGGAAGCTGTCAGCTTTTAGCTTTTAGTGGTATATTTTAGCACCCGTTTTACTCGAGTCTCGAAAAAAATATCCCTCTCGTGATTACGCGAATCTAAGAAATTCTTTTCGTGTATCGAGGCTGCATTCTCATTTTGGTGTATAGCTTTATATGTATTTTTATGTATCAATTATTTTTTATATTTCGATTATGCGCTCGTGCATAATCATCAATACGTATGTGCAGTTGCAGAAAAATAGATCTATCAAATCTAACCGTGGTGTAGCTTTGAATGATCTCGTAAAAAAGTTCGAAAGAAAGCTTAAGATATTTTCCATGTCGTTTGCCTTTCTGCGTATTTGTTATTGGATATAGTAAAAACTTACTAAAGATTCGTACGAAGAAAATGCGAAATGTAAACGCGAAAGCATTGTCAAACCATGTCTTCGCGTATTTCTGTGCTTAAGATTTGCTTGAGCGAAATCATATTGTGGATGAGGAAACATTGGCTGTTTACACGAATAGCGAAACGCGATCAGTGTCTGTGTTCATGCGTTCGAAAAATTTGCATTTTATTTAATATCGAAACCGAACGTGGGTACTAAAGTCCCGCGTTTCCCCCTCGTGTGTTTACCCCGAGGATTGAAATTGAAAGAGAAACCGAGAGATATGCCGCGGCGCGCGTCCATATAGTTCGCGGAATCCATGTGCATGGGAACGGTATTCGCCTAAGGGACTTTGAAATACGGTTAAAAGGAAATATCCCGCGGTTTTCAAGCAGAATTTCACCGCGAAAACGCTCTCTCTTCTCCTCCCACTCGCTCTCTGTTACGGACCTTGTCAAAAATACGGAATAAAAGACCGCGGAGTGAATCAAAGCGATGGCACAAACATAGGATCTCTTCGAGAGGATGAGACAGCGGAAGAGAGAGAGAGAGAGAGAGGGGGGGGAGGATAAGAGCTACGAGGGACCGAGAAGAGAGAGAGAGAGAGCCGTCCGTAAGATTTGCCAAGATTTACGTGCCCGGAATTCTCCGCATGGATGCCCCGAGTGCAAGGAATTCTTCGTGCCCCTTTCGCTTGTCCTCGATGCCGCTGCAGCTGCAATGTCCGTGAAAACCGTTCCGGAACGACGGCGACGGTTACATGTTCACGTATGCCGTGCTCATCTTTTGCCGGCGCGCGTGACTGTAAACTATTCTTTGACTATAAACCCTCGTCGCTATCGCAAACTTCGTGTCGGACTGCATGTACCGACTTGCGGTGTATCGTTTACGGCGCGAACGTGTCCTTCTCCTTATTCCGCGATACGGTTCAACCTTAAAGTAAACGTCTCGGCCATGTCGAGTTACATTTTTTCAAACTTATCTCGCGGATATCCGGATCAACGAGCTTGCCATACGCAACAAATATTTGTTTCGTAATTGAATTTACGACGCTGATCTCTGCATAGCTCTCACTAATTCTCATGTTGGCCATGATTTTGCAAGTTTGTGGCAGCCTCGAGATATATAATACTCAAACAATTGATAATTATTAATTTTGGTAAGTTTTAAATTCAGAATTAATAAATTATTATTAATTATTTGCCCAATATAACATTATATATCAATGCTATAATTTGTATTATTTATTGATATTATATTTATTGAATACACGCATATGATTATTCGATCGTTTATAGTTCAAAATTTATTGATGCCTTGAAATCTCTATAAAGGAAAAATAGTTTTTTTTTTTTTTTTACAAATTGATGAGAAAATCTGCTATTAAACTTGAGGATATGATATAGTTTTTGGACACTCTATATAACGTAATGTAATACGTATTATCCTATTGCAGTAATTATCGGCGCTTTGTGAGAACGTCGGTTTAAACATTGACAAATTGCTTATTCACCCGGATAATTCTTGTTCATATTCATTATGGTTTGAATATCATTTGTCACTCGATACAGAGATACACGCGTATTTTATGCGTGTTTAAAGTGCAGTTAACCGATAGTCTGCGGTGGACACGCAATATCTGGGTGCGGCTAGTGAAATTGCGGACGGCGCGATGCCAAGTCCGCGGTAATTACGTCCGATTGTCAACAAGTTAACGCAACGGGACGTGTATCGCGTTTTGCTAACTGCGCAGATTGTCCTATCAGTACCGACGTGTAATATTTTGTATGCTCGACAATGTGTGAGCGCGCTCGATTGCAATAGACTGCACTCAGAGTTGTACCTACATGCGAATCGAATAGTACATTGCATCGAGCGATGTAACTCGGTAATATTTCTTTGATTTAAAAAAAAAAATGGCTTTTTATTAACGGCGGGCAAATTCTTACGAAAGAATTGTTTGAAATTTTTGATTCCTGGGAATTTGTCATCACATAACGAGAGAGTGTTTACGCTTTAAATTATAAATTCGGAAACTTGACTCATTCGCAGTTTATGGTACGTGGCGAGAATTGTGAATACACCATTGATCAGCTTGTTGTCGATTCGTTTGTTCGCTCGATTGGATTTCCGAGCTTAAATTATTACGACCTCACGCGAGGTTTCCTTCGTCGCGCTTCCACGCCGGGAAAACAATCGATAGCATGTATCGAAAGTGAGTATAAATCACAATGCACGCGCGCGGTACGATAACAACCTCCCGTTACGACAACTATTCGGTTATATATTTTCGGGAGATATATAGATGTAAAAGGAGAAGCCGCGGTATATATATATATATATATATATATATATATATATATATATATATCTCCTACTATCCACGTCGCAATAATCCTCGAAGGGAGGCGAATTCGCAAAACGATATTACGTTTGACTTCTCCAGCTCGCCGATATTCCATTGAAATAATCGCACCTCCTAGGCTGCATTGCGCTATAATTTTACTTGCGAGGCTTTGCGTTGCAGCGGAAACTAATATACGTTAAGAGGAGGAGGAAGAGAGAAAGGGAGCGAAAGACATAAAACATCGTTTTAGGGATAACGTGGTACTGGCAGCGCAGGCACCGTAAGATGACAAATTGCCACCGCGGTTGTTAATCTATGGTTTTTGCTCTAGGTTGGTCGAGGTCAAACGTGTCGTGATGTATTTTCTTTCCAGCAAGGCCGCGATAAATTCTTGTTACGTCCAACCTGCCATCTTGTAACTCAGCGGCTAGCGCGAACTTGCACAGGTCGCAGCAAATCTTCGTAACAAATGGATCCGTGGTTGCGCTGATGGCCGATAAACGCGATTCCCCACGACAGTTGAGAGCGAAATGAAGAGGTAAGCGTGGAGGAGAAAATGTGCATGTCCTCGGAACGAACGTTCCGCATCGGGGATCGGTCGCTCCAGGATGCGCGATCTATCTTGTTTTGTCTCGACGCGATATATCGGTCGACTCGCGCTCCATCTTCATAATCAAATTCTTCTATAAGTGAGCGCGAGATGCGTCGGGGGCCAACATTTTTCTCCGAGTCTCTTCGGAAGTACATGCAACCTTCATCCGTCTTGTTTTATCTTCGTCCGAGTACATTTTCCGTGATTCTCTCCGCGCGCGCACGATGTTGATGAAATGTCAAGTAGCTTGATATCCTTATGATTAATGCGAGGTCTGATAAATAACTCTCATTTCTGATGAAGCGTGCCCGCGCGTGTCTCGCGCAATCTCCCGGATGTGAGTCTGATCGGCTTACGCGCATATTGCGGATGCAGTCGTAAACTCCTTGTATTACTCTTCGTATATTATACTTGTATTATTTCGATAGTAAAGGCGACTTACATATTGACGCGTCGGGTTATTATTCGTGCGAAAAAAAGTGCGTTATTAATTTATTTTTACGATTATGACGTTCTGAATATATGTCGGACAATTCCAGATCTCTATGGCATGTTCCATTGTTCCGATCGACGCTAAAAAAAAAAAGAAAATTCGAATTTTACATTCATGCAAGGAAAAATGTCTTCTGAAATAACCCCTCCGCTCGTGTTTCCGGCTCGCTTGCGAAATCACGAAATGAAATTCTCTTTTTGTACATTCGCGCGACGCTTCTCCTCGTTAATTCGTGACGCTCTCGCTCAACGCGATCAATATTCCGAGCGGTTGCACGATTGAAACTAAATTTAGCTCAATGCGCAGATGTGATCTTCTCTTTAGAGTTCTCTACCAGCAGAGCGGAATAGCTCCGCGTTCTCCCTCGCGACGATGCAGAAGGGTGGGTGTAGGTAGGGGAAAGGAGGGAGGGGGTCAGTGGAGCCGCGGAATTGCACGAATCGGTCATCCGTTGGCAGTTCACGACGTGTGAACTGTAAATTGTGGTGGCGTAGCCGTGACGTTCCACTCGAGTTCGTAATGCAAACGCAATCCAACTAAGGTCAGCGTACGCTGCTTTGTAGGCACTCGCTGATACGGAATTAATGTCGATTTAACAATCCCTCCAATACTATCTAAATTCTCTCGTCGTTGTGAAACTCACAGAATGACACTTGAAGGGGGAAATTGATTAATAAAAATATTAAAAAAAGCACATTCTGCTTTAAAATTTTAATAAAATTTATATATAATTATTTTTAAATTATGAAATAAATATTTTAATCTAAATTTCTGTCTTTAGAAATTAGAACGTTATAATTTAACAACATCGTGAAAAATAATTTTTTATAAAATTTATTAATTTTCTTATTTTTCATATAAATAGATCACATTTTATGGAATAATTAAAGATTTAATAATTAATTATCTGAAAATTTTTGTTGTTATAAATTAAAAGTCAGCATCATGATTAATGTTATTTATAGTCGGTGTAAATGTTATTATTTCTTCGTGTAAATCGCGTATATATACATGTAAATAGCCGTGAGAACGATCAAAGGGAGCACGAAATTATTCCACTTGTAGTGAGGGATATGTTTCTCCTAATCCCGCAAAGGGCGTTAGATGGCTTCCGGGAAGTAAATTGCGAAATTACGAAGCGCAGACTTTCCTTTGACTTTATCCGATCGAGATACGTTTATGCCTTGACCGCGAAAGTTACTGCGATTCTATTCGGAGATGCACGGATTTCTCTAAGTGATACGCATGTACATCGTTATGATAACATATAGCGTTATTGAAATTTTTAAATTACGGATTTCTAATTATTTTAGAAACTACAATTATTAACGTCAATTATATGTAGCTGCCAGATTACATATTGAAAATAGTTATTTATAATAAACGTGACGCACGCTGTAAAATTCCGATATAAATTATATTTACCACATTATCGATGTTTTTTATATAAAATTTTCAGTTTCAATTTTTTTGAGTAATGAAAAATCCGATACGCTTGTCAAAACTCTATTTCTTAAAGTTTTTTTTTTCCTATTTGTTTTACAATTAATTATTTTCCATTAATTTATGAGTAATGTCACTTCGATTTTTAATTTAATTTATTTCCTATATTTTAATTTATATATTTGTATTATTATAAAAACAAAGAGTTGTGTACAAGAAGAAATAATGTAGATTCCGATAAGATACTTGCTAAATTGCGCACGCTTCATTGCGCGATGTGTTTTTCTATACAGAAAATAGATTGCAATTTGGCGATCCTTTGAGCTCTCTAAGAGACAACCGAGATTTCGCGATCGAGATATTCTAGACGGAGCATTAAAATACAGCATACCATAAGCGCCGCAGTAAGATGCCTCTCGACTTTGCGGTCTCGTGTTTGCGGAGAGGCGCGCGGGGCTCTCATGCCATTACACCGAGCATGGAATTACCGTAAGCTGGTCGGTGATGTTTATAACCGTTGTGGATTTAATCCCGCCCGTTATATGCCGCATGCCGCGGGCTTGCAACGAGTTTCGCAAGCCATACGTATCCTTTGACTTCTATCGTGGATTTAAGCAACTATATCGTTTTGCACGGCCACATTGTCGTCGCGAAGTTAAACGAATATACAGAACCTGGAAACTTAGCTCCCATTCCTCAAGTGTTTCCCGTTGGTTTTCTTCTACGTTTACATTATATTCATTACTTAAAAAAAAATTACAGTAGGAAATGAATGATATATCTGCAAAGTTTGACAAATAATCGATTAATCGGACGCGGTGTGCAAATTGCCTCGGAAGTCTTGGATAGCCCGTCGATAACCCGATCTCTCAGACTATTACATTTTTATTGGATCTCTCGAATCGCGAGCGACGCTTACACGGCGACCCGCGCGATTCGGTAAGAGAGTGATTCGAACAAGCGCGACGAATCGATCTCTCGTCGGAATCGAGTCAATTTAAATATGCCAATCCTTGCCCCGTCACCGTCCTACTTGCACACGCAGACACACACACACACACACACACACACACATATATATATATATATATATATATGTGTGTGTGTGTGTGTGTGTGTGTGTGTGTGTGTGTGTGTGTGTGTGTGTACGTTCTACCACGTAGAGAAGAGAGAACCCAGCTATATTATATTATATATCGCAGAAATTCCCGATTCGCGATCGAATATGGCGAGACGCGACGCGGCGTGTCCCGACTTTCATTTCGTCCAAAATGTGTGCACCGTCAAACGCAAACGTTCATTCCAACCCCGTTGGCTTTAAATTGAACCCCTAATCGGACATTGAAATCTTGCGAATCCCTACTCTCTTCGCATAGACGCGAAGCGTCTGGCTGCAACCGGGAAACGTCACTACCATCCACCGCATCTCTTTCTCTCTTTCGCTTCTTAACCGCTTCTCTCTCTCTCTCTCTCTCTCTTTCTTGCATAATCCATCCGTCTCTCCGCATCGGGTCTAATCCCTCAGGGATCGATCTAATTAACAAAACAGCAAACTTCATTAATGAAATCATGTAGTAACATTGCTGGGACAATCTTTCGTAATGCGACAATTTCCATATTCTAATGATGGATTAGAGAGAAATTAGAAAATATTAAGAGGCTCTCTTTTATATTTTATTTTCGCATTCTCTCGCGCGTGAATCATAAATTCTTCCATCGAGAAGAATTTTTATCTGTAAAAGAAGATTTGATTGGCAGCTGTGGTTTTTCAATGATATCTTCAACGCATTTATATCGGTGTACGAGTAATAGTGAAAAACGTTTTTTCAACAAACCATATGTGTCACATACCGAAATATAAAAATGTAAAATACACTCGCCACGTCTGATGAACTCGTAAAATAGTGAAAATAGTATGATTGATAAATAGTGAAAATAGTATGACTGATGAAATTCGCAAAAAATTTCAAAACTTTTATATTTTAAAAATGACATTTGATCTCCATTTTAATATAAATATAAAATTTCTCATCCATTAGTTTGATTTATAAAAAATTTTTATTCCTAAGAGAAACAAAATTTTGTCCGAGTTAATTTAGATAAGGTATTCATTTGGTAATTACAATAGTTGATGCGCATTCGATAATTAAACGAATGTTATATTGCGAGCTGAAAAGGGCTTATGTCAATGCTCGCAGTTAATCCTTTCCGACCATGATGGAGTCCGGACAGCATTTCATTCTGCTAAACGGGCGGTCGATACGAGTCAGTCGGTTCGCTGTCAATTTCGTACAAAATAAGCACGCCGAGCAAAATTAAACAAAATAGAACTTTCATGCATTTGTTCCTCTCCCGAGGGTTAATTACACCCCGTTTGCTGACCTCAGTTTATTTGCTCATTTATTTGCTCGGCGTTAGTAGCGCTGATTACGATTGTGGCAGTATCATGAATGCGAATTTCAATTTTGGAACATATTATACGAGATTCTGGCTGGTTATATTTAAGAAAGCTCGATTATTTATTACATATTGGAAAGATATATTAATCGAATAATAATTATATCTATATAATTACATATAATGTATATAGACACGAGTTATTATATATCATAAATCCGACATGACAGAATTTATTTTTCCGATGCATATTTCTCTTATTTGCAAGTTTAAATTCAAAATCTTTATGCTCTAATTAAAGAATATATTATAGAAAAGCGATTGTGCAAAATTCTATAACACTTGACATTTATGATATTTATTTTCTCCTTCTTAAATCACGTTTCGAGTTAAAAATTTCACGTGCAAACGTGCTTCGTCGCCATTTGTCTTGAGAACATTTCTTAACCCGTTTTTTTTTCCAAATTGTTTCCGAATCATTCCGATGTTAATGTCCTCGTAACGACGAGATTATCGGCCCTCAATCGCGCTTATTTACAATACAATTGTGGATTTTAGATGAGACTTATCTACTTGGGGGATACAATCGGCTAATGGAAAAGAAGCGCGAAGGAAGAGACTGCGAAGGAAATGAAAATACGATTGAAAGTGGCTGTGGAACGGGGTATTTTCTTTTCGTTCTCTTTTTCGCGCATTTTCCATTCGTCTTCTCTCTTTTCTTACTTGCGCGTGGTTTCGATGTATACACACACACACACACACACACACGCGCGCGCGCGCGCGCGCGCGCGATACACGGAAAGACCCACTTTCCGATACCGCACGTCGTCGATCAAAAACGCATGGTCGGATTTTCGAGCTGTCCGAGGACGAATGTGGCGATGGCGCATTTAAAGCTTCGTATTTGCTCGTTCTCTCGGGATTAAGCTTTATCGTGTCATCAAAAAAATTTTCGGGGATAAAACGTAATCTCTTAACATTCAATTTGATGCGTTTTACAGTCCATTTAATAGAATGCTGATATCATTAACAATTAGCGGTTATTGCCGGTGTACCGATAATGCCATAATCAGGATGCTTTATCAACTATATTTAATAGAAACGCGGTATAATTAGGATATCACAGCTTTATCGCAATAATTATCGTGTAAAATTATGCGAATAGAAATTCATATAGAGTTTTTCTAATTGCAAAAAAATATCTGATGGACAATCGTTTAAATTATAAAAGAAGTTATGCGTTGAGAAAAGATTAATGTATATATCGCACACGGGAATATTTTATTTTATTTAAACTAGATGATATATACTTTGTAATGATTAAAGATCAATTTAAATTTTATACAACGCTACAAAATGATTGCGAGTAAACGAGGTTAATGTACGCGCTTATCGTTGGTCGTGCAAATACCGCGAGCGCAAATAATCCGTATTTTAATCCGTTCGACAAAAACTTGTTCATGCTGCTGGTTAGCGTAAGCCAGATTAAGCTGCATTATTTCTATGCGAAACGCCCGAAGATTGAATGGAGGAGGAGAGGCGACGCCGAGATGTTTTACGAGGATTACTCGTGGGAATGCCAGGAAAATGGAACGCATGCGGGCTTTCTCGCACATAAACGGGGTAAATCGCACATTGACAAATCCTTTAGCTTAAATCGACTTCGACTTGGTAATAGAACCTGCGAGTGAATGAATCGTCTAAAGGGAAATACGGACGCTGCCGTTGCTCGTAATTATACGAGCCATATCCCCGAGTATACATCGATCTCGAACACGCAAACTTCGGACGATCAATCGACAAAGCGAGCAGCGTCGCCGACGGTTGTCTGTCTATTCACAGATCTATTTGGAATCTATACGTGGCGATATGGATCATGATCGCGATCGTAATCGCGGCGAACCGTTCATGCGAGCAGATCTGCCTCGTGTCCATCCCCCATTATTTGCGTCCGTGATTGTAGGCCATGTGGCAAGACCAACAGGCAATAAATCGATCCAGGAGCCAATTTCTCTTTGATCGGCTGACGTCGAATCGCTCCCGAATACGATTTTATCAGAATTCTATAAGAGATTGTCTCTGTCCTCTCTTTCTTTTTGCGTATTTTGCGATTTCATTCCCCTCGCATCCTCTCTATGTTCTATTCTCCTCTTTCCGCACATCTGACTGATATTTTATACATTAGCGTGCGCCTCCTAGCACCTTATAAATCAATTTTTGCACTGTCTCCTGAATCGAATTTAAGTGTCTCAGCGGGATCGGGAGCGGCGACCGCAGACGGCAGGACAGGGAAATGCTTTTGAATACAAAACAGATTCGATCTTCGTATCGTTTCACCGCTGGTTACGAGTGTCCTCTCATGAAATCTGTTTCCAAGGATATTGTTGCTCGAAGCGCACGGTGGACGAGACTATATGGCGAACTCGTATTGTTCGAGACAAGGATCGATTTGAATACAACACCGTGTCACGGGGGGGACTCTTGCTCGCGTTTCTTCTTCCATAAAATCGATAATGGTACTTTCAGCTTTAAGAGGAATTGAAAATAAAAAAGATATTACGAAAGCAACCGGTTATATCGATGCAAGAAATTGTACAATAAATTGCAATGAGACGCGTATACGTTGCTTTAATTAATTAACGGATATATAATTTAAAACATTATATTATAAAGATTTAATTAAACATTTTCATATAACTCTTGACTGATACTCTCACACATATATCAATGGACGTATTAACTCGCGCATCGCACGTTGATGTATCCTTCAGATTTGTTAACAAAGGGATATCACCCGCAGAATGAAATTTATCAGCCGCATTAACATGCGGCATTCACATAATTGGTGTAATCTCGCCATTGGAATTACGCCCGAAAGGGTTGCTGCGCACCATTCGCGTTGTTCGAGAAGTGGTATAATTGTGCTAGTTACGCAATACAATGAATGATGCTCGTGGAGAGGGATGGGGGAGGGAGGCGGGAGAGAGAGGAGGGAAGAGGTTTGACTAAGCGCGCAATCCGATACTCCTAGAAGAGGGATGATAGGAAGCTTCCCATTCTCGCGTGCACGAATTAATCATCTATTATATTATTCGCTATCCCCCCCCAAGGCGTATCGTACGTAATTGCTTTACGTACAAAGTTATCGCTCGTAGAACGAAAATCGTCAAACGCATTATATGTCCGTCGAATTAATGGAGTTTACAAAAATATAATTAACGTAGCAAGATAATTTTTGATCATTTCGTATTTCATTGCAAGCGCGATTCTACGCTCGCATTAATCCGATTAATTTATTCCGTTTAATTAATTCACTCTCATTCGAAGATACCGTCGTCGACGGCTTAATAATCCGAGAGATTCTCTATTATATCGGCGTGTTTCTCACGCGCCCCGCAATAAAGATAGGACGATATCGTCCTTCGGCCACATTTTACAAGGTTCGTATAAAATAGAGTGGGTAATCTGCGATATCATTGTTACCGCGAAAGCACACCGCGCGAATATTATATTACGTCGGTGAACACAAGAACTCTGGTCGTTCTTTCGAATAGAAACTGCACGGATAGAGAGAGAGAGAGAGAGAGAGAGAGAGAGCTCGTATTACCTTGCTAAACATGGTCGAGCATCGCGCTCCGAGTCAGACAAAGTCGCGTCTCCCGTAATTGCATACGTTTTCGCATTGTAATAATGCGCTTTGAACGGGCACACACGGAACAATGTACCGTTCTTTGTAAGATGTTCGCATTATGTTTCAATCCGGAGGCGCCGCGTTTTTTTTCTCTATATCATGCATATATTATATTATATTCGCACGGTAACATTTTTATTTTAGCAATAAAAACGCATAATCAATTGCTACGATTGCTATTATCTCGCTTGATACTAAAAGTCCGTTATTATATATTTTTGCGAGGAAGGAAAAAGTGGCGATCGTTATTTACATGGTATTAATACGCGAGACTTTTAAAAAATCAGAGAAACGAGGAACCACTACGAAGCTAACACGCCGGATTAGTTTCGGACAATGTCCAAGCGATAGAACGGGCTGAGAGCGCGTGTCTCTTGAATTCGTATCTGGCTGTTTTTGATGAAAAATGCTCGCTCGCTTGCTTTATATTATTTATGTGAAACTAATGAAAAAAGAGATGAATTTGCACTCGTCTTGTAACGCGTCGATATGAATTATCATTAACTTGTCAAAATATAAAATTTATCTCAATTCAGGTACATTTAGATTCTCTTGACAGAAGAGACGATAGAAATGTCATATTCTCTTGTCAGAAAACACGTGTTTGGCGATTGTATGGAACGCGCATGATATTGCGATGGCATTGCAAATAACGCGGCTAACACAGAATATTATAGAGATCGCGATGGTAATATTCTAAATAGCGATTATATTTCTTTTATAGCAGAGAACACACTCACGCAAGCAAGGAATCTCGCGCGTAGGATGCATAATGTATCCTAAAGACACGCTCTTCTCTTTCGCACGTGTGTCAGTATGTAGGCATAAATATGTAACGTCGCGCGTCTGCGATTTTCCTTACACGTCGCACGCATTGCAAGGATATTAACACGTTGTAACAAGCACCCATTGTGGAATAGCGTGTACGTGATGTGCGTGTACAAATTGAATGAGATGCGCGCGCGAGCGCGTGCATGTCACCCACCCGCTAGGCGAAAGCTCGGCAAAATAGTTAACGGCGTGCATTCGAAACCTGTACACTCACTGTCATAAATACTTGCTTCTCGTTACTTGATAGATAGCCCTCCAACCTAGAAATCCATTAATCCTAATCACAATTGTTTACAAAGGGAAAATCGATAAAATCGTCTAGATGTCACTTTCAATTACATCAAATATATATATATATATATACATATATTTTTAAAACAAATTTGATCCCGCGCTGAGATGTGCTTATTTTGCTTCTTGATTTTATATATTTTTATGATGTTACATGTATTAAATATTAATGGTCAATTATTTTTCAATGATTATCCGTTGATATTAAGCGTTGCTTGTGCATCTTTCGGTAATCATGATTTACAAGTATCTGTACACGTTGCAATCTTCCTAAAAGGGCGCAGGCATTTATGACGCCTGGTATACATCCAGGCTTCATCGCGGCAATATTACCACCGCTGTTCTCTCTAGCCCGTTTGCGGTAGGTATGGATCCGACAGACCGCAGGAAAACTCAGTTTCCGCGGTGCGGAAGTGACTTGAAGTCGACACAAAAGCGTCCGAGCAACCGAGCGAAAAAGTACTCTTGGCTACGGGAAATTGACGTTTTGGATTATTTAGCGACGCAAAGCGGCCCGGATGGGGCGTGCTTTATATATTGGACAGGATTAAAACACGTCGGCAAATATTTTTTTGTCCCGTCATTGTTATGTATTATTTCATTTGTTACGAAATTCTACCTTTTACCGCGAAATAATTCGCACAAGAGTCTCATCTCGTTCGAGAGGGCAGAATTATATTTCTACTATTCTCGGTATTTAGAGTATAATACTTCGTATTAAATGTATTTCGTATATAATGATTTCGTATAATAATTATTATATTATTATATTATTACACAAAAAATGAGCTTCAAAAGAGCAGTAACAATACGCGCAGTCTGTAGCAAAACTTTTAAATGTGCATGAGAATAATAGCAGGAATAAAATATTTTAATAATAGGTGAATTTTTTAGACACATGTACAATAAAATATCATATATAAAAAAATTATATATAATATTTATAATTTTTAATAATGGCACAACATACTGACAATTTATAAAGGTACTTAAAATCACAAAAGAAAGTGGCGCTCGATTAGATTTTTGTCGAGGAAAAATTGGCTGCAATTGGCTGCCAAAGAAGATGAGACGAGGAAGTGTAGGAGGGTAGCTTGTATACATTTCTAAGGTACATTTATAGAGCGGCGAAGGAAAAGAGTGCGATGAAGCGAGTGCGAACATCCTGATTCTGCGACATCAGGCATTGTGGCGACGGTTTTTCCTCGTTTCCTCTGGTCTGCAGGGAAAGGATTCTCTACCCGGACGCTTACTCGCTCGGATTTTACCGGAAGGCGTACAAAAGCTGGACGGAGGGGGACGGTGCCAAGTCGGTGTGATGCGAAGTAGCACGAGGGGAAAGCGGGAAGAATCACCAGGAAATACATGTTTCTCGGCTCTATTGCGCGGTACTATTGTCGCGTTTCCTCGGACTTAATTTTCTTTCGCAAGCAACGTGTAGAGTTTGCACGCGTAGAGCTTGCGGATAACTTGTATTTTAAATATATCGGTAAAACTAGCGTTGAGAAAAATAAGCGCTTTAATTTTCAATAAAATATCATATCTCTCAAACTGAATTTACGAGAGCCTTTTTAATTTTGTTATTATAAATTTATATTCAAAATCTCGCCGAGAAAAAAAAATCTTATTCGTCTAATATCCTTAAGAGAAGAAAATTTTTCCAAGTCTCGTAGGGCATCCTGTGTAATTTACGAATGACTTCCGTTCTACAAATGGAACACATGATGAAACACGTTTCGCGCAGCAGTGTAGCGGGGAATGCCAAGAGGAAGCTGGTAATTCGCGTAAGGCTGGAGCAGACAGCCGGACGAATCGCTTGCACTGTGTCGCTACACGGGTGCTCGTAGATATCGCGGTCGAAAGGTCAGGTCGGTGATAAACGAGGCCGTTAATCTGCGCCCCGGATGTAAGAAAATGAAGTTTCCTTCCCGCGCGCGCGCCGCGTCGCTTTGTTTCGTCCGACGCGCGCGCTTTATCCGCTGTAAATTAATCTCGACTGCCGAGCGCGTGCGTGCACCAGGTAAACCGGTAACCGCAATTGCAGCGAGATCATCTGGGACCTCTAAATTCGACAGGAACCGGCGGCGCCGCCGCGAAACGTTATTAATATCGAATATCGCCCTAAAATTGTTGTTCGTCTGGTGGTACCGCGTAAATCGATCGTATGCGAGAAAAGCATAACAAAATTGGTAGGTAATAACCCGCGCGGGCAAAGCGCAGTTCGGTTTTGTTTTGGAGATTGTTTCGATGTAACATGAAAATGCTTTTCAGGCTCGACTAAAATATTATTCTTTCTCTGTTTTTTTTTTACAGCTAGCAGTGTTTTATAATAGCGTTAAAAACTGACATTTAATTGATGTTACATTTAATTGACAGATACATTCAGTTTGTTTATTTTGATGCAAATTGTATAAATATTAGGACGATATCGGATGTATTTTTATTAATAATATATGCTCTATTATTTATATATCATTAATTTTTAATTTTTAATTGACGAAACATGTAATAATTTGTAACGAATTTTTAAAACAGATCAATTTTCAAAGCAGAAGCTATTAGCATGGACGCGGATATTATTCATGCATGAGAATCAGCTAATTCGTGTCTCGTAAACCTTGATAATGGCTTATCGATACCGTGATATAAATGTCATTTTACTCGCACATGAAACAGTTACAAACATAGTCGTTCGATAGATGAATTTTTTGCACAATCCATGCAATATGCGCCACATATTACATGGCGGCCGTGTACTGTATGATGTATGTATATTAATATTGCGATGGTGATACACTAAAAAAAAAAAAACGCATTTAATTAAATTTAGAAAAAATCAAATTTCGTATTTGTTTTGAAAAACGCCAATTTGAAATATTATTAAATAGAAAAACGGGAATGAAACAGATCCGTCAACTATCACAAACATCGATACACAAATATCATACTGCCAATACAGTTAGTTTTGGCTTTACCTGAAAAACCATTTACCTGATGTTTTTTAGAAATAAATTCCGAATGCATATATGTAAATATAATGTGCATCGTGAAGCTTAGTTAACGAATATACCGAATCGGAACAAAATTTGATTTCTTGTCTATATCATATGCCAAAGCGATATGAACTTCAATTTGATCACTCTCTGTATTGAAACTTTATCATTTGGCGGAGCTAAATTTATATAAGACAAATGTATAAGTGCAGGTAATACATACAGTTAATGAATTATAAAATACATTATAATTATTATACTCATTATATACTTATATATTATCGTCTTACACGTATTATTTTATTTTTACAATTAATTTTTTTACATTAAAAATATAGTATCTGTATTGTATATAATAATGTTAAAGAAATTGTGTTCGATATATTACTGATTTTTTTTTTAAATAGAGACCAAGGTCTGTCGCCAAGGAAGGCAAGGTAGATTCGTTAAGTTTCCGGGACAACAACCTTAGCTTCTTCTTCTTCTTAGAGTTGGGAAAAAAAGAAGCAACTCGGTTATGCAAAAGTGAGAAATTATGCAAAGTACTCGCAGGGTTTGACGCGACTGGTCGCTGAACAAAGAACGCGGGGCAAACTGCACGAGGTCGCGCCGGAGAACGAAGGACTAAGGAAGAGGAGGAGGAGGAGGAACGGAACAGACGTCGGGGGTTGTTTTTGCACGGTGGGTTATTCGGCGCGAAACTCTGACGCCACCGTCGTCGCCGGGCGCGCGGGGTTGAATTATCGGGCCGCGAAACAGGACTTCCCGGGTCGAAACGCGTTAAATCTTAAGCTCCCTTAATTCCAGACTTGCGACGCGGAAGCATTTCGTCGGTCCGGTCCGGCGCAGACCATGGTCGGCTATGTAAATTCTTTGGCGAAAATTCTCATGTAAGTGCCGGACGTGTGCAGTTTCCCGCGTGGCTCACCGAGCGACAAGGAAATTCCTGAGGGATATGTCTGGGAATATTTATATTGAATTTTATATAAAATATTTATACGATATTTGTAACAATATGAATACGGAGCAATAATTGTGATTTAAATGAACGATGTAAGTTTCGTCTGGGAAAATATTTTTGTTTTTTATATAAACGTGTGTACTTTTTTATTATTACATTTATTTATTTTTTTTTACACACACATAATTATATTTATTTATTTGTAACAACTATTTGAAAAAAATATTTATTTATTTAAAAAAACAAATAATAATTCTAAATTTTTATAATTTATAAATTTTTTTTTTTTTTCATATAGTTGCGTTGTGTTTTGAACTATTGATACAAATATCGTTCATATAACTTCATACATGATGCATTTCTTTTCAGATGTTTCACTCGATCGATCATTCAACAACTTTTCGACCGATTGTGTTCGCAAAACGAAAAATATCTTTTCTCGAGTAGATATTATCTTGAAACTTCTTAAAGAGTTAGTCTTGCGGAATTAGTAGCAGAGTAAGAGCGGTACGTGTAAGAGTTCGCAATTATCGTGAATTTAACAAGTTTATTCCCGAGAATTCAGTTATATAAGGCGATTCGAAGGCGTTGCCAGTTGCAAAGCGTCCAGTTCGACCATTTGTAATTTTCCGCTCGATGTAGCATAAGCTTGCCTGGCATGATTCAGAGTACTTTCTGTTATTTGCCGAAGCCCGCCAGAAAATATTTCATTTTGTCGTGAAAGAGGAGGGGAATGTCGCGCGAAAACAGTGAAGGAAGAATTCGCGGATAAGAAACTTGTAACGCTCCGCGTCTTTTATCGAAGGGCCATAGATCCTTAATTTTTCTATTGTGCAATGATATTACGTTACTTATATAATAAGTACAAGAAGTTTCACATCGCAATTTTCTTTCTAAGTAAAAAAGAAAATCTAAATATTTTATGACTTATTTTCACAAGAATACAAATATTTAAAGAGATTTTTTTGGGAGAAATTTAATTTAATTTTTTAAAGACTCGCGATATGCGTGTTTTGTACGGTGATGGCACCAAAGAATATTTTAGGCTTGACAATTGCACGCATCGGTCGAGATATGGCGCACGAAACTCATTTAGATCCGTCGATGTATTACGGGAACCGGTAGCAGCGATCGGATAGAGAAAAGCACGGCGGGTGTTTACCATCGAATTTGCATTGTAAAAGGAAAGCGGTTGTGCGATTTTGCATGAAAACCTCCCATACGATTGCGAGAGTGGGCTTCCAATCGTGCATAATTCAGGCTTCCACCTCCGTTCGTCCTGAATCTCCGCTCTGCTGCCGATTCCTATCGTTTGCGGGAGTAGGAGATAAACTCCGGGCAGTATTTTATTGGCTAGGTGACTTTTTTTTTATCCCGCTAAAAGTAATTTATGTTTTGAATATGCTAAAACTTTCTCTCTCTCTCTCTCTTCCTTCTCTCATAAATATGAAACAAGTGTCACGAGTGTCGCCGCGAAGATAACGAATTTTACAAACGAGTCCGTCTCTCTTACTACTTTGCTGTTCGCTTGGGTTGCTTCGACATGTCACACCAATGATAGATGCGATCGCGATAAATGCGCCTGTAATGTCGATCACATCCGTAAAACCCAATTTTAAACTCTTCTTTCCTATTTTTCAGCCAATCATCTGGACACGTATTAAAAAATGTCTGCACATCATATTTTGAATTTTATTTTATACTAACAATAAGATATTTTAACGAGCGAAATAATTATAGAAAGCGTGTGTATAATTTGTGAGATTTTTAGATGAGATTTCATATTTAAAACGAATATATATTACAAAATTATTCTTCTCGCTGATTCTCACTTATTTTTATATTTTTATTTTGAATTACATTGTTTCTTTCATTATTTAAATAACATACAGTGATTCTTGTCACTCTGACATAAGTGATGGGGAGAGGTCGACGCTGACGTTTTGGCTTTATACTTCGGGCAGGGCGCACTCAAGTGTACTTTTCTGGTCAAAGTTTGCGGTGTCGATCATCACCGAGAGTCGCTGCGGTTCTCGATCTCCGTCGCCGATGCGCTGATCGATAACGAAAACGCACAGGATACGTATAATCGGATTAAATAAATTGACGGATGAACGGACGCGGGGTGGTCTCTAAATCCCGAGAGCACGGTCTCGTGTGTGATGTGTGCGCTGTAAAATAAATCTGCGTGGTGGATTAAGGTGTGTGCGCGCGCGCGCGGACATGGATGCGAATGCCTCCTATTCGTGTGTGTGTGTACACACGTTCTGCGGGACTACGGCGTCCCAGCTGACATTAATTCTTGGTCGAACTGCGTGTACTCGAATCGTCGCCCCGCGGTGGTTTATTACCGGCGGTAATCATATTTGTTATACAAAGTGCTATTGCATTCAAGCCCGTGGTAATCTCGGACCAATATCGCGCACGCCGGTCTCGCCCCTTCCTATTTAAAGATTTTTGCGTTCCGACACATGCGATTTGACCGCGTGATAATCCAAATAAATAATTTATAATAATATGTCAGAGCAGTGACTTCTCGTTTTATGATATTTCATATATAGATTGTCCCATTTTTAACTTTCACACCGTAATATCTCAAAATCTGTAAGTTTTAGAAGGAAATTTTTGAGACAAAAGTTGTTTATTTCTGAAGAGGAAAGAAGATAGGAATATTAATTAGATTGGATGGTATTGTTAAAGTCATATCAAGATCACATTACATTTTTTTTAATTGAAATCTCTATTTTTTATTGCATATTCTTGTATCTTATCTCCATAGCTTTTAAAACGCTATACATATTTTTTCATCAAGTATTTTTTGAGTTATTTTATATCTTAATCTGATATATTTCTATCATCTTTTCCCCTCAGAATCAAACTTTTATCTAATAATAAAAAGTTTTTTAAAATTTACAAGGTTTTGAGATATTACGATGTGAAAGTTAAAATGGGACACCCTGTATTTGCAATTTCTCTTTAATCGAAAAATTTCTTTTTACATTAATATAATATCGCTTTTAGCAGATTTCAATTATTTTATGGGGAAATTTCAAACATCGTCAATTATCGCTTACATATTCACACTTAGACGCGATGAGTTACATTGGCATAAATCAGCTGGAACGTTCCTTTGATATAATCTTAATGGAATTAACCGTGGCTTTGTTATAGTTTCACAGTGCCGTGCGTCATACTCTCTTAATTGCATGAAATATAGATGAGAAGGAATATTACGTGCACAGCTTAACGATAAATAATTATTTACGCATTGTCGTGTTAATTAAGCCGCGTCCATCGAAATTACAGAGATACTTATTTGCTTCTTAATTCTCAATATTATCATTTTATAGTAATTATCTTTATTATTTTGATTACGCGTCGTTTAATAATTTCTTTATATAATTCAAGTATATCGGCACGCACATTCTGTCGAAATGAATACTATAACAGCAAAATATTTTGAATCCGTTGTTTCGTGCACGATTATCATTTTATTTTAATCATCTCGATGGCACTTTGCTCGCGCGAATATCTGCAACGAAATTCTGCTGCAGGGCTAGCAGTATTCGATTATCTTAATTTATCGGCAAGCGACACGGCGCTGGCAGACCGGTGTTGTCAGCGAACCGACGTAATTTCCGTATAATAAGCCCGTGTAATGGCAGAGGTGAACCCCGCCTAGCCCTGTTGCGTTTTCATTACCTCATAAAACATCACTCGACCGCGCGAACACGAGACGTTCAGGTGTTGGCACGTGTATCCACTTTTCCGCGTCGTATAAAAGCGCTTACACCTTGGGATTTAGAACATCGCTCGAAGGGTCGAATTATATTATACAGCGTATAAAACGTTCAGGGAGCTCCTTCCCTCCGGGTTGCTGCAGGTTTGGAAAAGCGTAAAGAGCCGGAGAAATTAAAAATACAAGCTCGTAATTAAAATCGCAAAGAAAATTTTTCCCAGATATAATATTACATCTGTATTTTCCGTAAATGTTCGAAAAACAACGGACGTGAAATGGCGAAAAACAACGATTTTTCGAAGTATCGCGAGTATTTTGCAAGTAGAAAATTAAATAACGGAGGGAATGTTGGTTTAAACTAGCCTTTAGGGGAGGATTGGTGCGCAACCGCAAAACATCGATCTCCGTTTAAAGTCGTTATCGCGATCGTGAAAAATATTCCATATAAAACACGAATGCGCCCGACGGTTAAAAGCGCGACAGCAAATGAAAAATATCTAACCAGGTGCGGTAAATGTTTCGCTCGTTTTATGCTGTACATCGTCGGGACGCGTGTGAAAACGCTTTATACAGTTTACATAGAGAGAGAGAGAGAGAGAGACACAGAGTCCTTCATATCTCTTCTACTAATATCATGAGTATTTACGAAATGCTTATATAAGCTGTTCTCTATTCAGACACGAGAATCATTATCGCGTTCCGCGATTTCTCATACCTTGAAATCGATTCATCACAAGTGCGTTGAAGCTCACAGCTTAACTTTTAATTCGTATTTTTCGCAACTCGATAAAAACTCAATTTTTACGCAAGATTGTTTATATATATTTTATTTAATTAAAATAATTTAATTTTTCCGAAATTATTATTTCATTATTGTATATATTTTTTGATATCGTCACAAAGTTTTTGTTGTATAATTATATTACAATTAAATAAAATTAAAAATGTAATCATAATATATTTCTATTTAATGTTTTTTAATAAGTTTATTGTATGTATATTTAATCATATTTAATCATCATTTAATTTATTGTGTAACTTTATATGATTATAAAAAGAAATATGTATAGATTCAAGAATTCCATGTATCTCTTTTTTATATCTTCGTTACTCTTTTTCGACACACAGATAGCGAGCGAACGGGATTTCGCAAAGATAAGCGCGAGGATAAAGATAAGAATCGTCCGTATTTTCTCGCTATACAATAAAAGTGTTGCTTGGCGATAGGTAGGAGAGATCAAGTGCCATTAATACGATCCGCTAAAGTACGCGCGAAGGGTCCTGCATTGCCGTACTACGTAAAATCTTTTAATCTGTTACCGACGTCTGACCGCTCGTATTTTTCGTGCGAGCAGCTACAAAAGGATCTACAAACACTGTAAATCTGCGTCCTCCTTTAGCTTCTTAGCTCCTTCCATCGCGTTTCTATATCGCCAATCCGGAGAAACGGCATCGATAAAAATACCGGAATTTTCTCTTCGCGGCCGCAAATTTTTCGAAAAATTTCTCTCTCATTTTCTTTCTCTTTCTCATTCGTTTCTGTCACGCATTTTCGCGAATGATATTTTATGCGAGCGACGACCGCTGTGGAGCGTCCTTCTTGTATTTGCTTCACGAGATTGTTCGCTAAATTCAATTCATGAACGAGGTTCGCTTTATCACGTCGCGCAAGATATATGCAAATAGCGTATTTAAAATTCGATCACGTATTCCTAGCAATTGTATGTATTCGCACCACGGGCAGATAAGTGTTTAGTCTCTTAATCATGGCGAAACTGCTGAGAACTTTCACACGCTGGTAAACCGTACACTCCACGTAATACTGCGACGAACTTGAAATGTATACTAAAATCATTCCATGTTATATGTACCGTGAGTTGTAACGGATTGTAATGAGATCCTCGGCATTTCTCAAGCGTGAAGAGTTGTAACATTTCGATGCAATCAATTTGTTGAAGGATGCGAAAATTTATTGAATGTTGCAATATTAAGGTAGCTAGTAAGATACGATTAATTGGAATCTGTTCAATATGCAGATGAAGCACAAAGAACTGTTTGCGATTTTAATCGATATTTAAAAGTGAGTAGCGCGATTATAGAACGAAAGAGGCGGCAAAGGTATTAATGCAACATTACAATATGTAATATTTTGCGTTTTTTTCAGTTTTGTCTACTTCCTTTGGGACGAAAAATGTGCTTTATCTTAGCCGCGTTTGCCGATGTAATTCGCGCCGATGTAATTACCGAAGCGAAGCTCGAAACGAATGTCGGAGGTTTTACATCGGCGAAACATCGCCGCTTACCTCCGAGCGATTTTCATTTCGTGTTAATCACTTCGCAGCGCCGCTCTTTACTTTGGCGGGCCGGTTTTTCACGGAAATCGATAAATGCCAGTTGTGGAACGGTGAGCAGTTCCGTTTAGCGAGCCGGTGAATATAACAGTAGGATATGAGTGGGTGTAATATGAAACACGACTTGTTTCGATATAAAATGCACATCGTAATTTGTTTTTTGATTTTTACGCGCTTTATTGAAATTGAAACATGAAATTATTTTTATATATTTTATGTATTTTTATTTCTGCGCGCGTATCATCATATTTAAAAAAAAAATTAATCTTAATGACAAATTTCTCTATGTAATTTAATAGAAAGTAAAAAATGTGACTAGAGAATAATAAGGAATTATTAATTACGGATAATCAAAATTGATCTTGTCTATTAACAAAGGAATAAGAATTAATTTGATATAAATATTCTGAAATTATTTTTGAAAAAGATATTCCTATTTATTGTTGAGCGGGTATTAAGGGAATAAAAAATATATGAAGGTAAGAGTGAGATGACACTCAATGAGAAAGCGGCGGCGGAACAAATCGAACGGCGATCTAATGGAATTTCATTCGCCTTCTCTTCTGTTTTCGCTATTTACTATTCAAAGTGTCTGCTCACTCAATTTTTTCCTTCTAGATTTACTGCGATTTGCACAATTGGCGATCTTTTTATTTGAATTTTATACATATACATAAATGTGTAATTTATTTTATAATAATAAATAATATTTTACTGGAGAAATATTTTGTGGCAGACAATTTGAATGACAATTTTTGACAAACAGATCCTACCTGAAAGCTGCCTCGTTACAAATGTTACAGGAAACATCTTTCTTGCTTGTTCATTCATGCAAATAAATTATATCGACACGTAATAGTCGTCGCGTCGCTGTCGAGGAGCAATCGCTTCGATTGCATCGCCCGACTGGCTCTCGAGTACATTTCGCGCACAGGTTTTAGCGATAATTGTCCTCTTCCCTTTCCGTAGACATGTCCGAAAATGTCCGTCGTCGGCTCGCTTGAATAGACGCGGTCGGCCTCGATCGATCCCTTATTCGCTCGATGTCGGGGCGATTAATTGATCAAGCGACGGGACGGGGCAAGGTCGTTTGCCGGAGACGTTGTTAGGATCTCCTCCAGGATCAGGGGGGATCCGCCGTCGCCGTCGTATCGGCTTTCCTCCGAATCCCAGTTCGCTTCTATGCGCGCGGCAATTCCTCTCCGTTGACGGAATGCGAGAGACGACGGTGGGGCGGATTGTCGTATAACTGGCGTTGTCGTAACTTCCAGCAAATTGACACGACGCGACACGATGCGACCGGTCCAATAAGCAACACGGGAATATCGGAGTGTAGGTAGGTAGCTAGGCATTCTTGTGTGCCGGACAGATTGTGCTGATAACATGTTATTGGGAAAGGGCTGACATCCGTGCTATCCCCGGTTAGATGGAAACAGCTTGCAAGAAACGGTCGTTTATGCGCTTTCAGTATATAGGTTGTTCTAGATTTCGTTGCCTTTTCTTTCACAGGTTTTTTTTTTTTTTTAGGTGAAATTGGGAAGAGTACACTTTTTTTATAAAGATAAAATTATATTCAGAAAGTTTTTCAGGCGTAAGCAGAAAAATTTGCAAAATTTTCTGACAGTCACTCAATATATATCAGATTTCTCATTTAATTTTTTGATTAACTTTGCAACGCACTAGAAATAATTTTGATATTTTCCCAATCGTTTCTTAACGATTATTTTTTACAACCGGTATTGTCAATCAATGGAGATACATAGGATACAGCGAAATCCATTCGTCGGTTATTGCGATTGTAATCTTCAAAAGGTGAATTCTTTATAGGAGAACGATAGTTTGTTGCGTCAAACAACAAGAGAGACAGTATCGAAGAGTAGAATTTGTTTTTCTTCCATTTGGATTTTCAAATCCGCACGACTTAAAAACACAAGAAGCGGACAAAGAGACGCCAATGTGAGTTTTCATTTCTTCATCCTTCGAACAGTGCATCTTACGGTGTTTGAATAATTTAAGGATAAGATGGTCGCAATAAAAATAATGCTCTGCTCGCTGTAAACAGCGCGCGTAAATGAAAAAGATACGAGATGGCAGTTGGATGTAGTTAGAGGAATCTCTTATTTTGTTTTTTCACCTTCACCCTCTCGTCTTTCTTTCTACGTAAACTCTCATAAACTCATAAACTTTTCTCGTGGATTCTCTACGCTCATGCCACTTCTCGGCTTTCCTTCCTTTTCTCTCCTCATCCTTCACTCTGTCGCTTTGTCTCTGTTACGCTCTGTTATTTTCTCTTTGCAAGTTACTTTTGCATTTTCAGACCACAAATTCATCATTGTAAATCATTTTCATGTGCTAACGTGCGATAAAAGAAAAAAAAAACGTAAAAAATTATAAAAATTATTTTTCATCAGATTTCAAGAATCCAGGGAAGAATAGATAGATAGATAGGTAGATAAAAGAATAAGGATAGACAGATAGATAGATAGAGAGAAAGGGGGGAAAGAAAAGGAGTCAGAGAGAGATTCGTAATATTATTAAATTAGAAACATTAATTTTTCTACTAAATTTCTCTATTAAAAATTAATGAAATTACCTACCATAGAATCAACCATTCTTACACCGCACTTTTAATTTTAAGTTATTAATATAGTGTCATCCTAAATATGAAAAGCATAATCAAAGAATAATATATGAAAGGATAAAATATTTTAATTTGAAATTTCTTCGTATATCGGTGGTATAATTTTATTACTTTTTTTCTTCTTGTTAGTAAAAGAATTAATTGAACTGTAGCTGATAAAAATCGGAATTTTTCACCAACTGCTGATTCCGATTTATATTATATTTTCATTGTAGATAGTTTATTTAATGGTTTTCCTTCGAGCTGTTTTATTTTAATGTGCTTTGTTTAATCTTTAATTGTAGCTTATTTTACATATTAAACAAGAAGAGATTACATTTAAGTGATATTTGTTTCTCTATACGATTTAATTTATAAGAATTTTTATCCAACGCGTGTCTAACGTTATTACGATTGGATCTATTGATTAACCACGATGTTGATATTTCGTGATCGCTTTTACGATACTCGTTGCCATACCACGGCAAAAAGAGCAGTTTTCGTTATTTTATCGATACAAAAGTGATTCTCGTAAAATATGCCAGTGGACCGCGATGCACGGCCGATTGATTCGCGCCTAGCGCAGAAAAATCCAGAGATTGCCAAATGGCGCAGTTTGTTAATCTGGAATGCTGTTTGAGGGCGGAACACGAGGGGAGAATGAAACTGAGCCGCGCGCTACTAATCACAATAATGAAAAAGTTAATTGGGCCACGTTAGCGAAATGTCTAGTTGGCGTTCGACAGTCGCCTCACTAATCTAAGCCGCAAACCGATCGCGAAATACTTTGTATGTGTTATGCGTTATAGGTTGAGGGTATAGTTATAGTAGATTGATGCGGAAAGTTTACTTTCTCCCCGACAAACCGGGTATGAATATTGATGGTTGTGCAAAATGTGCGTTCCCGTGTCGCTATTATGAACGCTAATGGATCACGATTGAATATTTGTAACCTGATCTTTGCATCTCGCATTAATCGAGTATAGATATCTCGCAGATATATCTACCTAAATATATTAAAGCGAGATAGCTATTTTTATACTCGTTGTCAGGCTCTCGCGGCGAATAAATCGAAAGATTTCCAATTATCGCGATGGATTAATCAGTTAATTTAACTGTGGGACTTGATAAAGTTATGAACAAAAAATGGACGCAGATGGATAGAGAGAGTAAAATTTTACAATGACATTCTAAAAGATGTATAATTGAGTTCACCGCAATGAATTACGCATGCGATGAATTTTATAGGATTTAACTTTTGGATTTCTCATTTGTACATGAACGTTAATTAAATATTGATCGTCTTTCCGTGCCAACTTTAATCATTTATTTCGCAAAAAATTATTATGGAAAAATCTTATCGAAATTCAAAAAATTGTAATTGACATCTTTGTGAAAGTTAGATTAAAAGAGTTATTATTATCTCCTACAAATTGAAAGTGTTAATTGTACGAGGAATTATCCAGCGAAAGACATGGGGTCAGCCGAGCCATTCCGCTTTCTGTTCTCACTCGAATGTGTACACTTTTTCTTTGAGATTAACGCGTCTGGTTTTTGGCATTGCCAAGTCGTATACTCTCTCAGTAGCGTGCTCTACACTTTAGAGGGTTTACACGGCCTCGCAAACGCTGCTCCGCGCATGTTCGACAAAGTTATCTCTACTAGCTCGTGTAACAAATCCGTTTCGAATGTTCACGCCTACACACACACTTACTCATTCACACACTCGTGCGAACGTACACCCGCACGTAGGCATAACTGCGACTGCTTCAAATGCGCATCACTCGGATTTCAATTGTCCCAGTGTCGATTACATTCCTGATGCCTAGGGCTTTATAGAAGTACTGAAGGAATTTGCAAACAGAACTGCCATAGCTGGCTCTCAGTTATATGACGGTGATGATTGTGAAATTCTATATATTATTTGTACAACATGAGTTAATATACATGTATATTCTGTGAGGATAAAATATGAAATATAAATTTAAAATATATTTCTCTTTGATGAAGATATAAATTACTCATATTTATATTATTTATAATGAAACAAATATTAAAGGGGATAAGATTTACAGAATTTGCAGGCCGAGGGATATCTTGTAAAAATGAATAAACAAATTAGATTTTGATACGCGAATACATAGCATAATGATTCGGTAAATTGACAGACGCGTTGGCTGACTAAAGCAAGAATACTCTCCTTATTTCCGAATACCCTCTCTATGACTGACCATATTCGATCGATGCCCTTTGTACAATTACGAGAGCAAAGAATAAGATCGACGTTGAAAATATCGAAGCAGCAAAGTGTCGGAAAAAGCAGGTGATATCTCATTCGCGCGATAACTCTCGACAGTAACGAGAAATCGTTTCAGTTAGAAGCACGTCGCGAGGAAAGTTCGATGGATATCGCGCGCGCGCGCTTTTAGAGAGCACATCGATTGGACGGGTCGCTCTTTCTCTCGTCTATATCCTGCCACTTTGAACTTCCGTCGTAAAACGGACGTACCGGGATACGCTAAAATAGATCTTGTAACGCATACACGTCGATTCGCAAATACAGTCGGTCCGCGATATCAGATGCCTCGCCTCAGGCTATGATATTGCGGTGTGTGCACCTCGAGGGCACTAACAAAAATGAGCTTGAACCTTTAAGCGTGCTTTACGGCGGATGAAAATTCTTGCCGGAGAAATCCTATGAAATACAAGGCACACGGGATCACGCTGTTTGATTTCGATTTTGATAAGTATCTTTAGATTAAATTGCAATCGTGTAAAAAAAATTTATGTAATAATATATAAAATGACTTTTATTTTTGTATATATTTTTATTTAAAACATTTTTTTTTTTATTAGAAGAAGGAATTAATTTTTGTAAAATAAAATTATTTTACCGATTCGAAGCGAATATTAATTCGAATCGGAAAAAATTCTTTAACGTCAAAGAAAAAATTTATGTCAATCGTATATAATCATATATACTTTGATCAAAGATTCAATTTTTTTTATATATGTTGTAATGAAGTGATTATACGTTTCTCTAATAACGAATGTTATTATTGTACATCTTTCGATAAGATATTAATATATGAAATAAATTTTATTTGTTATACAAAAATAACACGTACTAATTTACGTAACAATAATGGATGGAATTATTATTCTATCCATTAAATGCAGCGTCTTTGATGCCTTCGAGGTGAAAGCCCAGCTTGCCCTCTCGTTCGAGCACCAAGCTCGAGGAAGAACGTGTCGCCTTTCGAAGCCGTAACGAAATCAATGTTCAAGGTGCTGGACTCGAGCTCCGGCATGTAGAGCTCTCTCATCGTTGCTTTTCCACCGTCGCTTTCGCGTCCAGACCGGCCGGAAACGAAAGGAAACGTATCGCCCCGTGTAGAGACGGTTGTCAAAGGAAAATCGGGTGAACGGCGTCATGCGCGACAGAAAGGCCCCTTTCGTCGTCCTTGTTTGCGCGCTCCAGGGAGAGAAGTTCTGTCATTCGCATGTACTCCCAAGCCGAGCGGTGTATTGCTGTCGCTCGTCTAATAGCTTCCGCCCATTTTCCCCGCACCTGGCCTCTCTTCTTCAGCTACAACTCGCTCGCTCTCTCGCGAAGCATCATCTCGCACGTTTCCCGCATCCTCGTCGGTTCGTCTTCCCGACTCCTCTCGGCGCGCGGCCCGGCTGCATCTCACCCTCACAGTCATGCATAAAACAGACGTTCGCGCTTCCACGTCGGCCTTGACGCCCTGGAAGCATTTCGCGGACGCGTACGCGTATGCATTATATGTGCTCTGGGATATGACTACGTACCAGGTAGCGAAATTTAGGGTCGTTAAATTTCGATTCAAGTGGCATAAATCATAGGCGCGAGAGATCCCGAAATTGCCGCGTTTAATTTCTCCCAAGACATTTTTCTACCAATTATGAATCTATTTTTTATAACTAAATGTCTCCGAATTTTTAAACGAGATACGAAACGGTTGGTTTTTCTTATGCACGCGTTATGTATATACATTTAAGAAGATTAATTAGATAAATTCTTGCGCAAACTTGCCAAGCCACTTTTTTTTCATAATTAAAATGTCGAGGTACCCAACAATTTTTAAATTAAGTGAATTAAAACTGCAGAGATTTTTCGCGCGAGCTTTTCATGTTTATGAAGTAGTAATAAAATATTAATATATATGATAATGTGATTAAAGAAGAATAAAAAATCATTAGTTTTTTTTTTTTGTTATTAAAGAAAAAAGAAAATAAAAAAAAATAATAATAAAAAAAGAACATTGGGTTTTTTTTATTTTTTAATCACATTACATTTGTAATAATTAAAAATATTGTTTTTTTATTTTTGGAAAATTATTCACATCTTCGTGACATTTTATATCAAGGACTGAATAACCTGATGCAGATAAGCTTTTGCAATGATCGTAATATTGTGTTCCTCGGCACGCGGGAAACAAAAGCAGCATCGAACGCGTTTGACGCGAGGGAAGGAGGGAGTGCACATATGTATGCGCACAGTTAACACACGCTACCGCGCTTAATTAATTTAGTGGGTCACATTATCGTGCCTGCGGCTATGCCAGTAAATGTAGGTAAGCGCGCGCGCGCGCACCACGTGAATTGCTATCGCTAATTTTCGATAAACTCTCGTTTCCGCGCGCTACCAACTCGCTCTCGAGATCATATTTCAGTTTTCGCGTGCAAATCGTCGGGCAAAAAAAATGTGAAAAAAATCATCAATACCATTAATTAACACATTGGAAGATATATATAACATTTTTATATACACTTGTTAAAAGAGACCATGCGCCGAGTAATTCAATATCTATTATTTAACTTTTGAGATATCACTTCGATATTTTGTTCCCTAGTTGAAAAGCTTCCTGATGCCAAATATTATAACAATCATATCAGAAACATTATCCGCGCATATCAATTACGTGAACAATATCTTAAGTAACCAATAATGCAATTATTGATAATAATGTACCCGATACAATGATCACAAAGGTCTTTGATATGATAATTGACGTAACTAATTGATAATTGATATTGCTTGGGAATGAATCAGTAATACTTCCATAAGTGACATTTCAATACGAAAATTACAAAATAATTAGTGACTTTAATTTAGAAACTTTGTAGACTTTTACGAGCAATTACTTCAGCGCAATTACTATTAGTTTCCTAGTTACTGGCAGATACCTTTTGAAATACGTTCTGCAAAATTTTTCGAACTTTTACTTCCGCTTGGATATAGTTTTCGCATTTTCCCATCTTAATCTGCTTCTCTCTCGGTTTTGCTTTTTTCTGCGTGAGTGTCTCGCGATATATATATATATGTACGTGTATATAAAAGATCCCGAGTTAATTTAAGGAACGAGAGGATTTGCGCGAGTTCGACGGGCACACTCTGTTTCCTCATCTCCTCCCTATCATATAATTTAAATAAACTACGTACTTCCGCCAATCGGCGAATGCATCCCAGAAGGGCGAGAACAACCCCAAGGAGAGACGATCGAGAATGACAAGGACAATGGAATGGGCTAGAAGAAGAAAATGAGACACCGTTCTCTCCTGAAAGCACGTCGTTCTAATTCCATTATTCTGTTGCGACGGTTAAACGCACGGTCTGCCTGCCAATACTGTAGGAATCTCAGGACGAAGGAACGTGAGACGCGCGGTATAGTCGGCGACAGGAGTGGTTTGCGCCACCACGAGGGGGGGGGAGGTTGGGAGAGACCCGGCACTGTCCGCCGGCGAGAGCACAGCGGGAGATGTGGCTCGCGGTGACGAGGGGTTACAGGGGCAAGAGGGTGAAGTGAAGTCCGGGAAATTAGCTGTTCCCGCGATAAATTGGAGTTTCTGATTTTCGTTTTGCGGTCGTCAACGTCACGTCCCCGATGGCCATTGCGACCTCCATCCTCGCCCTCGCCCTTGCCCTCCCCCCCCTCCCCCCTCTTTTCCTCCTCACTCTCCCTATCTCCGAGCACCCTTGGCCGCCGCCGGGTACATGGGCCAACCTATTTACCAATCTCTGATAAATTGAGTTTTGCCCTCCGTCGTCCTTTCTCGTCGTATCGAGCGCCCGACGTTTCTACGTACGCCCACGCGGTGCGGAGAAACTCGGCAGAGAACACTTACATAAAAGAAAATAGGGGTTGCATTGCGCGCGACAGGATCTCAGACAGGAGGTAAAAGAGCATCCAGTGTGAAGGTATCCTCTGAAACGTCATCCGTTTATCTCGCGTGATTACAATCGGTCACTTGGAGAGATCTTTCGATAGCAGTGAGATTTTATCGAGCACGATATAATATTCATATTTTTTAATTTGATTTTTTGCATTTGCCGGAAAGATAGGTCGAGTATATTTACAGAGTAGTAAAGATTGAAAATATTATGCTTTAATTAACTTTAATCTCCTCTTTTTATTACTATTATTTTTGATAAATTTTTGACAGCGTTATAACGCATTTATAAAAAACAAAAAAAAAGGAATGCCAACACATAAAAGTTCTAAAAAGAATTGTTTTATCTATTTAATTATACTATATATACAATTTTATACGCGATATATAAAACAAGTCTCTTATAAATATAGTTATTTTTAATAATAATAAAACACTTGTTTTTTTTTTAATTAACTGTTATAATATGTGTATTAAAGTGTCTGAAGTTTTGACAAGCTTCTATTTTGCTATTATGAACTGCATTATATAGCGATATTCGATGGCTATCTTCAAATCCAGACATGCCACGTACAGTGGCTTAATTTCACTCGCTTGCTGCCTGATAATGATCTTGCATAAACCGTTACATCGCAGTTATGATCTAATCTACATCACCATTTACGAAAACTGCAGATGCGTAAAACTCGATGATTCAAGCTTAAAAGCATATAAAAAATATTAGACATTTTTTATTAAAAAATAATATGAAATTGTCTCTCAAAGAAATAAAATATTTTAGAATATAAACGTATTCTATAGGAATATGTAACATAAGAATATAATGAGATGGAATCGATGCATCGTAACTGTCAGTAAAATAATGTTATTATAGTATTGTATTCAGATTTGTGTTAAGTGTATATATACCGGTAGCGATAAAATTGCTTTTGCTTCTATGTGAACCCTAATGTAAAATACTCTATTGAGCAAACGTACTAAAATGGAAATGGATATCCGCACGCAAAACCGATGACGTTAAGGCACTCGAATGGAATTCACATCAGAAGTCAACTATTTGGTGTATCGGATTGCCTCTCGCGAAAGTATCAATCAATATTCGGGCATCACGTAGTATTGAAAGCACGATTATATCGGGTGGTTCTTATTTCCTCGAGTAATATCGTATGTCGAAGTTATATTATCTGCAATGCAAGTGTTGTAAGGAAAAAGTGTCGATGTGCTTTCTTATCTTTTATTAAAATACATATCTATATTTCTTTAGTTATATATTATTATTACTCATTAACTTGAGTGAAAATACTTTGTATCAAGTTAGTTGCAACAATTTTACATGCCTTACATTCTTATCTCGGATGCGATCTCAATTTCATCAAAGGCGAAGATCGACTTTCGATAAATTCCTCGCGAAATTCCGCGTCACCCTGTGTAACTGTATGCCCGGCATACACGAACCCCGATGATGGAAACCGAATGTCTCGCCAATAACTTTGGAAAGTGGCTATTTTATCGAATCGTATTTCCTCAGCATCAACAACACTCGCGGATCAGAAGGGTCTTCGGAAACATAATGACAAAAACGTTAAAACGGTCGGCGCCACGCACGACTTTTGTTCGCCATTGGCTAGCGCGGAATAAAGAAATGATGTAAAAGGTAGTCACTAATTTATATCGTATATATACGTTTTAATAAAAGAGCAGAGGCGTGATAGAAACATTAATGCTAGCATTTTCAGTCAATGTGAAATTGTCGACTAATTTATGAGTGTTTTCGATCAAATAAAATTTAAGTAGAAAATTGTTGCAAATTTATAAAGAATTATTTAAATAATATGATATATGCTTTAAACAATTATATACAATAAATTGTGTCGTGGACTGAAGAGACGGACAGATTTTTTTTTTTATTACAAATGTAATAATATGACAAGTATTGAGCAAGAATACGACGACGCACGTGCTTTCGCATCATGCTTGCGCTCTTGCAAACTTTTGCGCGCGATGACTCTAAGTAATACACCCAGGAAGATACCGACAAAGTTCATAACGATAATAAAAGCCGCGAGGTATCTTATCTAAAGTCAACGCAGAAAGGTAAAGCGGGTCGGTTTCAACGCATCGCGTGTAATTGCGGGAAAGGGGACTCGGGCGGAAAGAACACGGGGCTTCGTGGCTTCGTGGCTGAAGTAGAAGGGTAACAGTGAAGTTTTTATCGTTGAAACTTTCCTCGCGCAAGAGTTGTATTGCGATGAGGTTTTAACGCAACTGTACCCTCTTAACGAGTTTTTAACGTAACGACCTCAAACCGTATTACGGGATCCGGCTCATGGATCCGGCTTGAGGTACTATCCGCGCCTACGTAAGAATATGATAATTACTAAAAACCCCTTTCGACACTTACGCACATGAAAATGAATTTTGCAGCGCGTAGCTATTTTCTCGCTATAACGAGTATAGTCGCTTCATCGACTCGACCCAAGTTGCTTCGTTAACTTGGTTATGCTAATGCTTTGTGGCCGCGTTCTAACTCGAGCGTTCTTAAAATATTCTTCTCAAGATTTCCTTCTATACAAATTAACTGGCTAATTTATTAATTATTTTACTTGTGATTTTCTCCATGTTTTAACGAAAGAATGTCGTTTAAATAATTTGGGATTTTTTTTGTGTCGACTCGTTTACCCGAACATAAAAGGTTAAGGAAGCTCACACGGAGACGATCGATCAGCAACCAATGAGTTGCGGTTAGAAGAAAGATTATAACGCTCGAGCGGCGATGCATTTTCCAGGGAAGTGGAAGTCGATTCCCTTTAATATCCCGGGGAGCGCTTATATCACCAGGTCGCCGCAATAGGTGGCGAAAGGAGGCAAAGAGGGACACATAATTCCGAACTTTCGTTTATTCGTAAGGAGAAAAAAAATTCTTTAAAGAAGCAGCGTTCTCACACTTTATTCTGATTTTTTCCCGTATTTTTAATAATATTCAGTTGTAATTTTATCCCATGTGTATGCACGTAGAATATACAATGGCAAATCTACATGTGCGCATATAACTGATTTAAATAGGATTCGCAAGTAGAGATATAACACACACACACACACACACACACACACAAACACATACACGTATATTAATGTAAAGATAAAGTTATAACGTTGCATTGTCCATGAATTTAAACATATTATATGAAATTAGAATTCTCAAATAGAAGACTATTACATTTATGAAATCTTAATGTAACATATGTGACATATTGCAAAATTGCATTTTGAGCATTCAAACAATATTCTGGAATATTTATCCGGAAGGAGGAAGCTGCAATTTGACTATCACGACATTTCTGCATCTTTAATATACTTTACGTAATAAAATCTTTTTTTACGTGGGCGAAAATAGTACGTATAGAATTTACGAGCTCTTCACGAAATTTTATTACTCTCGAAGTTGTTCTCCATCCCTCCATGACTTATATGTTCGCTCATAATCCTTATTTAAAATTCAATTCGGATAAAATTACTTATTTAAAATTCTCAACGGGAAAAAAATGCACCGCGGACACAGACATTTTGCAACGCGTTAAATGTGGCATGAGAGCACTTTGTCATTTTTCGCAATTAACTGCAGCGATGGTGGGGAATGCGCGCGAATTGCGTGTATCTCGAGCGATTCCTCTAAAAGACGAAGAAAGCGAGGGTGGGAGGGAAAACAAGCCGGTTGGCATAATTTTATAAGTGTTCCGCGAAGAGAGCGGCTCCGCAGAATGGCGGAATGTAAGGCAGTTACAGGGAGTGCGGAGCAGCCGAGGCAGTATTGCATTAAAATTTACATAATAGCCGACTCTAACCTCGGTGCATCGCCCGACCAAGCACTATCTCTACCCCCTTCTTATTCACCCTCTTATCCTATTCGCTTTGCCGCCCTTCGCGCCCTTTCTCGACTACATCGGAAAGGAATGCCAGTCTTGTATGTGTACATATATATATATATATATATATATATATATATATATATATATATAAATGTACATTTTCTTCCTTGATTCTCAAGATTTTAGTTCACGAAGAGAGATTCTTTTTTTTTCATTTTCCATCACTTAGTCGAGAGATCTTACCATCTCTTCTCCGTCTTGAAAATAAATTAAAATAAGAGCCAGAACTCTTGATTCTCTGAGCGCTACAAAACGTATGAGAATAAATCTGCTTCTAATGGAGAGGAGTATCCTTCTGCGCATCCCTGATATTCCTATAATGCATCGAACTAACGAGTATTAATTAATGAAAGGAAAACACTCGTAAATTCAATCCCTTCTACTTATTTAATAAATACTAAAGCGTAGTTGAAGCAGAACTATGCGGCTACATTATTCCGAGGGACTGAATAATCGTATTACGTAACGCTATATCTCTGATATAATATGTAAAAAGTAATATGAAAAAACTTCTGTGGAAATATTCATGAGATACTTTTGATATCTACTCTTTTAGCAAACTGTGGATTATTAAATTCATCTATAATAAATGTTCACCAGCGCATGAAGCTTTTGCTCGAAATTATACGAACGAGATTGAACATATGTAAAATAGCCGTTTGAAATGAAATTAATTCTCCATTTATTATTGCATCACAAGTAAACTGTATGACAAGGAATAATCTGATGCGAGGATCAAGTCGCTCAGAGATGATTAACGAGAGTTCCGCCGCACCTGCACGGATCTTCACAATAACGCGCATCGAGGGTACGAGAAAGTTTCCATCGGTACGCTTTAGAGAGAGAGAGAGAGAGAGGCGCTGCGGCGTTTCCTCTCGTCCGTGTCTAAACGTATCTGCACCCTCGTACGTCGGAAACACACCCCAGGGATGTGTAGAAACACGAACCTTCCTGCCATGCCGCTGGGTCGAAACATTGCTCTTCTCGCGCGCGAGTAGAACAGCCAAGCATATATGTTACAGCGAATAAAAATCAGACGCGTATGCACGAACTAAACGGGCGGGCTTCACTTGCTCGAAACGGCAGAACTTGAAATTTTAATCAAACTTGTGTGCGATCCCAATGGCATCGTCGAATTGCGGTCTCGGATTCTTGTTTTGTATTTAACTCCAGTATTATTCCTGCATCCCGGAGTATAATGCCATTCTCAAATCGCATTTATCTTACATCTACGATTGTTTCTCGGAGTCAGCGTTTTACACAAAGTCAGATAAGAGGAAAATTCAATAGCGTTTAATCATTTGGAATAGAATAGAATCTTAAGAATAAAACGTATATACGTGAGATATATTTATACATTATATATTTTAGGGATAAAATAAAAAAAAAATATATTTTAATTTTTTGAGAAAGAAAAAATTTTTCTGTAAATTAATATAAAAGTACACAATATGTATATTTCTCATCTTTTTGCACAGTCAGACATATAGATTTGCAGGAATGCAATTCAGTTTGACGCAGCTGTTTCGAAGAACTACATTTTTGAAATCGAAATCATTCTCTATTGTGTTCGCAATAGTGTACACCATGTGAATTCTACAAAGCAAATGTCGTCGTTGTATATGTGACACACACACACACACACACACACATACACATATACAGAAAATGTACATATCAAATCGAAATATCGAACAAAGCGCGACCGAAGAAAGCGACCAAAGATCGCATCTCGTAGAATTTGTAAAGTGATGCAAAATGGAGTCCTTTTTTTGGAGGGGAGAAAACGATTTTTTCGCGCAAGTCATTTCTTGCCGAGAATCGGGACAAAAATTCGCCCCTTTAGTTCATTAAAGATCATCTTTGCTGTAGCACTCGGTGATGAAAGTTTCTTGTCTTTCGGCTGGGGAAACAAAACCCGCAGAGAAAAGCTCTAACGAGGAACTCCTTCCGCTTGACTTGATCGCGAAAGAGAATGCGACGCGGCAACCATTCGATTCTCTCTCCATCGAGTTTATTGCGATTCCCCAATCCTTTCCTCGGCTTGTTCTTTTTTAGACACGCGCCGTCGGCGACAATAGACGAACTTGCAATTTCCAATGCCGTGATCAGAAACGGGAAGGAAATGTAGAAGGCAATAAAGAAATCGATGGATAGCAGTAACTGCAAACGCGTTTTCTTCTCTTTCTCCCCCGTTTTATTGGTTTGCATTATCGTCTGATATGAACTCTGCTTAAATTCCAGCATCGCACAAAATTTCTTTTATTTAACATGTATTATTTAGAAATTTTTAGAATATCGAAATTTACAATTGTAGAGTTTAATAACACACACACACACACACACACAACATATGTGATATTTTTCTCGGAAAACATGTAAAAATATTTTTGTGTGATAATATGATATTCGTGTTATCTTCTATTATATATTCTTATATTATACAGAACCAATCATTCCATTTGATAAAACAGTCAAATAAAACATTCAATATAGTATTGTTCATTGTATATATTGTTACTTTGTAAATATTAATCAACGCAGGTTTAATATAGTCCCTTGTTATTGAATGCTAATTATTGTTGCTCCGTATCATTCGGCATGAAAGTTTTAATCGGCTGTAGTATATAATCAAATACCATATGATTAAAATTATGGATCCGCTCTGCTATCCGTTCGTGTTTCCGGGCAAATTAAAATTACAGTGCGTTTATTATAGTGCACAAATGCACGGTATATTAGCGAAATGTTAGAATCGTAATATGTGCATACGAACCCTTGGAGTAAATTTCTCGTATCGATGCATCATAAACATTCCGACTACAATACACATTGTATTTCAAAATAGATATTTTTTTTATGTTTCACATTGAAAGCGCGATAAAAGGAAGACACAAAATCCTGAAATTTAATTTTTTATTTCTTAATAAATTATAGATGCACGGAAGTGAAGAATGAAAAAAATTTTTTAAAACACCACCCGCACATGCAGAATTTACATTAAAGAGGAATTTTTAATCTAAAGCATTCTTGCGTTTTGTATGCTTCACTTTTTTTTCACTATGCACTTTAATGGAAATTCTGCGAGTTTTTTTTTTTAATTTTTAACAAAATTAACTAACCCTTCTCCGAAAAAAAAGCGTGTTCTAATTTTCGGATGCATCACTTTATCGCTGATTATAAAAGTATCTCGAACACACTGTATTAAATTTTTGCGTCACCACCGTCACTCTTGCGTGCATAATCGTATGAGAAAAGAAACGGCGAATTGATCTTCGTAACAAAAGTGAAGGGTCAAGCAAGTGTATGCGTTGCTCTTCTTCATTCTGGTCAGTACTCCTGACAAATATAGGCGATATCAGAAGCGAAAGCGTACATGACATAAACAAGATCCGTGCACGGCGTACCGGAGCGAACAAAGCTGCCGTGCGCCAGTCGGTCGCTGCACCTATATTTCGATGGTTGCGTTTTATTTATTTCAGGTAGAATACGCGAGTTATTTTTTTTTGCCCCAACATTCGAAATATTCGGGGGAGATTCGATCTATCGAATTTTACGATCCTACAAATTATTTTCATGTTTTAGCTTCGTCATCGTTATTTCTTCCAAAAGAAGCTTTACAACGTCGTATAATAAATTTAAACAGCTCTTCTAATATATGTCTGTTATACTTTCTTCTTCTTGTGTATTTAAGCTATTATTTGCGTTATTACTTAGTAGACACAGCGTAGATGGAGAAGATGCCAGTTCACTTTTCAATAACAGAAGAACTGTAATCGCGATCATGTTTGCGATTTTAGGATTGATTTCCCTCTCGATCGGCGTGCCGCGTGCAAATCTTTTATTCGGTCGCACACAGCAGCGTTCTACCACACGATTCCGAAATAAATACAGGAGAAACGCTCGCGTCGTAATAACGTGCAACGTTTCCAGCCTGTAGTACCGCTATTTTATTGCCTACCGCGGCAGTAACAGAAGCAAGCGCTCGACATTTTACGAGCATTCGCGCCACAATGTTCACTTCGGCCTGAGATCTAGTACGAACTCGGTCGATGCAAACCGAAAATTATTGGCACGTTTCTCATCTATGTTCCACTTCTGTCTCTCCCTAAATTTTCTGCCTGTGTCAGAAAATACATGTAGCGATGAACTAGGCTGATTTGAGATTATCGACTGCATCTGTTACGAAAAATATTGTAAATGATATAAAAGATCATTTTTTGAACTTTATATTTTTTATTTAGACAATTTTTTTTTATACACAATTTTACTGTAATTTATAATTCATAAGAATTAGTCACACGAATATAAACGGAATATAAAGGATTGAAATAAAATGCTGACTTACGTGAACTCTTTTGCCAAGCGAATAGATTTTAAATTCTTCACAAATAAGTATCATTAAAGGGGTTGATAAGGTAATGATGAATTAATTTACGCAATATTTCGCAATATAATACAGTTAAATTTTTCCGTGGATTACGGTCATTGTGCGAAAATCGTTTTGCGATTCTGAAAACATCGTACGTATGATGGTTTATCGATATCTTGAGGAAAGACAACCTCCAATAACGAAATATTTTCATACGTCGATTCGGAACAACGAATAACGTTTCCTTCCGAATCATTTGCTTTTAGTGGCGCCATATATTTTGCCACATCTCAGTATAAGTATATTATACCAGTTCCACGGTATACATAATATACCCATTTAATATTTATTCTTTAACTTTATTATAAATATTTTACGCGTAAGAAATACGTATTTCTTCGTGTACGAAATGTGTATAGAAAATGCGAGATTTCGGTAAAAGACAGCATTCGATGTCTCCGAGAGATGCATTCGAGGTATATATGTACACTTTCTATATATCTCCGATTCGAAATACAGCCGCTATATTTCCGTATATCTTCGAGAATGCGAGCCTTAGCGCGCGCGTTGCCTTATATCTAAAGAATTCTCGAAGCTCTGGGTATATCCTTCGGAATTCCACCGGGGAATGGTCACCGAGAGACTTTCGGAATAGCGTTGCAGACAGAAAATGATACCGAGAAATTTTTATTATTTATAAGCCAATTTTATTTGCGAGTTAAACTTCGTGAAATGTACGTTTCGTGTTTTCCGTTTTTTACATTTCATGAACATTTAATGTTTTCAGGGCGATAAAGTTCCTGTTCATTTTATTGAAATAGCAAATTATACTCGTATTATATTATTTTAGACACGTTCTGTAGATACGCAACGGCGTATCAAACAGTAGTGAATTTCAGTCTGACTAAGCAGACTGTAAAGAAAATTGAAGAAACATTTTTTTTTTTTTTATTCTCGATTCTATATTTTTTATATTGAATAATGCAAAACTATATTTACACAAACAAAATTAAACTTATATAAGCTATAAAAAATATCAAATAATTTTACAAATATTCCTAATCGCTATACTTATGATAAATGCTTGTATCTGAATATTCAGATTCATTAAATATTTATACAGACGTATTCATTTGCTGCAGTTTTAGTAACGTCAGCGAGCGATTATACGGATGGTAAACGCGTGTTGCAAGCGTTTAGATTGCATCCTATTGCAATCGCTGCAACTACCGGCCGTTGTTGTCGAACACGTGCAAGAAATTTCGCGAAACGGACGTGTCGGTTTGTCATTTTCACTCGGTACCGCTTAATGATCGCGTTTCCTATCTCTCTGTAAGCTCTGCCGATTACCCGCTCGGCGCATCCGCCTCTAATCCGTTACCCAGTCATTTGCGACATTCGCTAACTATTCGTCGACACCTCAGCCGCGATTTACATGGATTAAGGCAAAACATATATTTATCAAATTGTATATTTCAGCGATATTATATACATCATATCAAGTCATAAGCTTTTTTATTTATTAATTTTTAAAAATGAAATTGAGAGTTATATTTCTGTGTGATGCATACAGAATTGTAAATGTAAATTATGTAAATTTTAGTGTTTATATTTTTATATTTTTAACCGGAAAAAATACTGCATTTTCTCTTCGCCCTGTCTCGAAATTTTTACTACATGTCATATTTTTATCAGTGTTGATATTCTGATATTTTTATGACGATTTTCTCTATCTCTATTAAGTTTCAAGATGCACGATCTCTTGGAACTTGAATCGTAACGCCTCATATATATAATATATATATGTATACTTTCTGCCAAGCGAGACTTATACATGGAGCTCTTTGGTCCGTTTGCTCATTTTTCGCGCAATGTTTAAAGTCGCGTCTTCGTGGCGTTCTCCAACGATGCGCGAAATATCCACAGCCCATATTTCCTTTGAAAGCTTCCTACATTTTCCCTCGTCTGCGCAAATATACAGACGAATTCATGCAAAATTTCTGATGAATAGGTTACCCTTACATCGGGGTCTTTTAATATTTGTTTTTGACAGAAGCATATTTATTATCACATAATCGTGCCGTTTCGAGTCGATAATGTACATAAGAATGAAATTGTTTCTGTTAAACGAGATTTAATCTTCTCTATCATAAATTTCGGAAATTTCACGTTTCCACGACAGTAATTTTCTAAGAGGGCTGTTAGATTCCTACACGATAAAATATATATTGCACATAACGTGAATGTAATTAGACTTGTATATTACTTACGCTGTATATATATGTTCTCTGTATGTTTTAAATATTTAAATAATTAAATTTTATAAATTGTTTTGCGTAAAGTTATATATATATATATATTGATGTACATCTTTTTTTCTTTTTTTCTTTTTCAATTAAGTTCGATAAACTTTCTCATAGGAGACAAATAAGTAAACGCAATACTCAAACAAATTCAAGTATTCTTCAGCTAAGATTAAACACAAGATAGAACCATTTTCATTTCGCAGTTTCTCTCTTTGCTTTTCATTTAATTTAGATCGTAGATTCGTTTTACCGAGACTTCCGCGGTGATACAGAGCCAATAAGTTTTTGCCCAGTTTGAACGCGAACCAAGAAGTTCTCGGGAGGGAAGGAAAATATCGGTTACATCAACATACAAAGACATGATTCATTTCCATATGCATTTTAAGCGAATAATAATAATGATTCAAGAGTGATGAGATATTTTCGCACAGTGAAATAATTTAACAAAATAAAAATGTTATATTTATATTTAATGACAAATGATTATTAAATTAAATTTTATTAATATTAAATTAGCATATTTGTTTAACAAATATTAAATTAATTTAAAGCTTTCTTATTTTTATATTATGTAATCATAATTATATATGTATCAATTTATCAATTTTTCTAATGTAATTCATTACAACGGAAAGCAGAATTTCTTTCCTCCTGCATAGAAAATCTATTTGCGCTTATAAAAATCAAACATCAGAAATGGAGCATTCCATCTATCTATTTGTCGTCCGTTTCAATCTCTTCGCTGTTTTCCCGTTCTACATTCATACCTCCTTTATGTACAAGATAGATAGTCAAAGGACTTATTGCGCAAGTTTTGATCGTATGCGAGTTTACAGACAGCTTAATGCCGAGCATAGCAAAATTCTGAATCTCAGTTGGCGAAATTGAATCCAGCCTCCGGGGAAATGTTCTTCCCGGAGTCGAATCCTACCGGTTCGGACCAAAGAAACTTGATTACCGAGAACGTTGTGTACGCTACCTCGTTTGTGCGCTCATACAAGTAAGCGAGCACATCGAAATGCGAAAAAAGAATTGAAGATTGTGTTTTATACCTTGGATAAATAAGTTGAAGTATTGTTTGTCCAACGTAAAAAATATAACAGCTCTAATTTTCCACGCAATATTCTCTGTCCGCTGTCACAGGACGTGAACGACGCGAGGAGATGTTATTTCTCAAATAGCATTTTAACTTTATGCATGTCTGGATAATTTGCGAGTGTGTGTATACGTAGATTTACTTTCCATGGCGACGTCGGGTCGGGGTAGTAGCTTCGGGGCGCATATCTCCGTCCGCTGTCACATACGGAATCTATAGAGCGGATATATCCCGTTATACCGTCTATCTTGCATAATACTTTTCCTTATCCGACCGCGTCATCTTTGCGATTTCCGTCGCGTGGAGGCGCGGTCTCGTCGATCCACGACGGCGGATATCCGCGATCGTATTGCCTTTGATGTTCGCCATCGGGTCCATATTCGATGCGTGGAATACTCGTTTCCGCGGAAACGTCGGGGACGTCGGATGTTGCCGGTACCTTCCGGCTGGCTGCCAGTATCGCCCGTCGGGGGGGATTCTAATATGTTTTTCATATCTTCGCGACCGGCGGACATAATTTCACCGCGATCGCGATGAGTTGTCTGCAACGACGGTCTCCAAATAATACCAATATAAGACAAGAATTGAGAGAAGGACAAGAAAAGAGAGATTTATATATCTTTCCGACATTTTTCTCTCCTCCAATCTCTTTAATTTTGATAGTTTTATTGAAACTTTTTCATGTATTTGAAATAACTTTTTTATAGAAGAGAGTTATGTCTTTTTCTTCTTCTTAAGATAAATATTATTTTGCTGGCATAGAACTTTTAGATTGTGAAATAGAATATTTTTTTCTGAAAGAGAGTCATAAAGAAATATATTTTATAATTAACTTTAATATAATAATTATAATAAATGTTAAAATATATATAATAAGCTTTTTTAATCTTTGAGAAATAAAAAAAAAAAAAACTCTTTGTAATACAAAATTTTATCAAAATTATGTATGATAAATTTCTTCAGAGAATTGTCTGTATATTTCAAAATATGAGAAAAGTACGGGGGCAGACCCTTTCAAAATATAAAAGGATTTGATGGAAGAGCTAGCTCGGAGCTTACTGTTCCACGCACATGCACCGTGCATGTTTGTATTCGTTGTAAAAAGCTCGTCGACTTTCGAAGAAGCAAAGAAGCGCGCTATACCGATAACGGGCGCTGTAGCCCGCAAAGAAATATTTTTCAAACGAAAACGCCACGCCTCTCTCAAGCATAAAAGCTCTGATTTCTTATCTATCGTGTGCCATTATGAATTTTTCTGTGGGATGAGCTCCATAAAAGAAAGTATTCTGTTGCATGCTACATAAATTATAAAAATTGTGTCTCTTATATTTTTAAAATATAGCTGTAGCTGATAATATTGCATATACAAAAACATGTCATATTGAATTACATATCTCTTTCTTGACTTTTGCATAAAACTGTTATTTTATTCTTATAAAAAATAAATTTTGCGAATACGCGTGCCAGATTTTTTGCGAGATATTTGAAAAGAGTCAACGGAAAATAAGAATAATTTTTACAACATTTTTACACATTGAGACTTATCAATGATATTTCCTTCTTATTAGAGTTTTAAAATTATAAGACCATTAAAGCACATATTCTATTAATATCTAATCTTAAAAATTTTAAGATATTTTTTATGCACGACTTTCTTAACTTGTGAAGAACATTTCATATTAACATAACTTTAAATTAATTTGTATATAAATATATTTCTATGCGCTAATAACTAATTCTGGTTAACAGAAAAGATGAGACGCATATAAAGACGGCAAAGGACTGCATATTTTTTTTTTTTTTTTTTTCTCGCGATCCATTTCACAAGCGGTTTTTCATATATTTCAATGTATAATCTCGCCATATTTTATTTCAAATGATCTTAAATGGCCGTCACAGGATAACAGCCGATAGCGAATATGTAAAATCTTCCGTTTTTTGCTGGCTTGAGAGAGGCATTAAAGCATTTATGCAACACGATAAAATAGAAGCCATATTTCCTTGCAGGCTATGATTAAAATTCATACAAAACGCGAGATGCTTATATAACACATATCATTGATAAGTTTTAACACTTTTATAAGAGTACAGAATTATATGTATTATATGAAATAATTGAATGAAAAAATGGTTTATACATTAGAATGAAAAATTTGCAAACATATTTTCATATCGTTTAAAACAAGAAGCTATCAAGAAGCGCAAAATATGTTTCCACGCTTAAAATACTCGAGTTGATTCTTTTGATCGACTTCTCATTTCCTCTTAAATCGATTTTGAAGTTTCGCGACTGAAATATTTTCCTTCACATACACCAACATATATTAGACTCCTCCGAAATCGAATCTCTCTCTATCCTGTAAGTCTACGACCTCCGGCATTCGTCGGAAATCAGCTGTAAGGACCGGCAGGAAGTTGGTAATGTCTATATCGCAAAGATGGGAGCTTAATTCGATCGCGAAACTCATCTCGTGGAAGCATCGTGTAACTATATAGCGGATATATCGGGGAACTTTGATCGTAAATCAATCGGATCTGCGTCGGGCAAGGCAAGGCAGGGCAAGTTCGTTGATCGACAAAAAGAGAGACGAATTTTGGCTTAATCTATTCACGCACAACAAAATTACACGCCGTCGTAGATGAGCGTTAAGGACGACGACGACGACGATGTCATAGTTTTTGAATGTCGCGTACGGCCCGCGATGTTACCATTTTTCACCGTAGCACTCGCAACAGGTGTAAAACTTTTGCGAGGAACGCCCGCTGTTATGTAATCTACCAGCCAGATAAGTTCTCCTTAAAGAAGACGCGGTAAATAATGGCTCCTTCTTCTCGTAGAAGCGAGCGCAACTAGAAAACTTGGAAACTCGGATAAACGTAGAGTCGCAACGAGTATAAGATTTACGACGATATTACAATAGCGGAATCATGGACGATTTACTCGGCTGTGATTCTCTCGCCTTGCAAAATTAAATCTGGAAAGTAATCCGCCAAACTGCGCAAATAGAATAATCTCTTATTACTTTTCGCGTATTTATCGACGCAGAGTCCATGATAATCACAAAAGTAATTTCTGTTAAGAGTTAAATTATAATCTAATCTTGGATTAAGTTGATATTTCCGAGAGAAAAAGAATTTATTACAAATTGACATCATATTGGCATGAAGAAGTGAAATCGAGATTTCTCCATCATATAATTTATATACTTCAGGCATCATTTATAAATCGCTTTTCTATGCCGAATGACTGATGGAATAATAATAATTAATTCTGATTTATTTTTTTATTTCGAGATGTAATTTGTCGGTGGATAAAGGTGAGATCGAGATGTGACACCGTTTGTATACGCCGTCAAACTTTTGGACGCAAGTTCATTTCGGGCTCGTTCGGCCGTTGCTCCCGTAAACAAAAGTTTGTCGTGCACAGGAATGAAAGGAAAAGAGAGAGAGAGAGAGGATAGAGATCGGAAACACCGACAGACAGCGGACAAAAGGAAGCGAAAGGGTAGAGAAAGGATGTTTGGAGGCAAGATCTCTCGAGTGCGCGCTAAGAACAGCTCTCGAACTTGGAAACTTAGCGCGCCTATAAATAAGATCTTTTCTCCTCTCGTCACAGTGCATTCTCTCTCGGCCGAACTTAGCAGGATCGGTGTAAAGGAGAGGCTACCGGTTATTCTCAGACAACCGTGGATAACGAGCGAATAAAACTTTTCCCTCGACCGTATTGTCCGTCTTTTCCCTTCCTTGCGCCCCGCGAGCGCCATTTATTTCACCGTATATCTCGTCTGAGATGCGATGCACTTTGTGCGGCGCAAAGATGAATGCGATCCTTGGACTCGAGCGTGCTGCGCCATTCCTTTCCAAAGTTTCGAGTCAATTGTTTTTGAGAAATTTTCAAATTACTTGAAGAAGGAATGTATAAATTACTGACTTTAATATATCTTAATCGGCGATTATGTGCAAGTTACAGATCTGAAATTCGAAAGCTGGCGATTATATCTTCACAAATCGTTCTTTATATTTCGGGCAGTTCCTGACAATTTCATTCGCTCGAGATCGAGCTAATTAAAAACAGTAGGGATTAAAGTCAGGCGAGAGAGCGGAGATTCGAACTAAACCGCGGCGCGACAGAACAATTAAATGAAAGTCGGATAATCCGGGCTTAACCGTCTGCTTTTACACTCGATGGAAAAGCGTCAAACAAATGGCGGGCGAGGATACTATGTCTCACTTATCTCCCGTATCTTCTCCTCGAAATACATATCGTTACCGGCTGATTATAGCGTCGTTTCGCGTATATGTTATACGTATTATGCGTGCGGGAATATCGGGTGATAAAGGTGCTCGTTATATATTTCACCGGCAAATATATCCATCGCGGAAACGATGCCTCTCCGCGTCCTTCACCTTCGCGTTATATTTCAACCTATCTTCGGCATCCCGAGTAATTACGACGTGATATATTGTCTTTGTCCCCTCGGGGGACCCCGTGAATGCTCTCGGGGGCCGCCATCAGACTTCACGATGGCAGTTTTCCATCCCCGAGTATTATACGCGCCCGACGCGCGATTATCCACTTTTAAGGGGGATATCTTTCCGGCAGTTCGCGTTATAATGCTCGCAGCTTATCGTTATTTACATGTTTGGTGTCTCTCGAGGCATTTTTACGGATCTCGTAAAATACTTGATTTATTATTATTGCTGCAAATGCTTGGCTTTAAAGCGTTGTGTGAACAATCATCGAATCAAATAAATCAAATCCATTTATAATTAAATCTGCGAATGGAGATTATGATGCGAAATTAACTAACTCGATATTATTCGTTTTTCAAAATATTTAAATATTTAAAGATTACGCAAAAATAATATTTTTTGAGTAGTAAAATAGAATATTGATGGCACCCTGACATCATCAATTTATATATACGTCGTATAAGATGACGTGAAGCTAATAGAGCGTGAAGGAGAACGATAAGTTATAAGCCGCAAGAATATAAAAAGAATTAACAAAACACTAAAGTCAACAACGTGTTTGATAAAGTATATTTTTATACTCGAAGAAACGTACTTCTGAATGTAGTCAGAAGCAACATAAAGCTCATGGACTCGCGTCGAGCTGCAATCAGACTCTGTCTGGAGATTCGAGGATGACGTCCAAATCCCTCGGAGTGAAGTTTCGAGAAGTGCTCGAGGAAAGCCTTTCCTCTCCACTAAGTTGGCAAAACTTTACGAGTTACGAAATGAACATAAAAAAATTTCCACCATCACATTACGACATATCCTTGCTATCTTCCTCCCTCTTTCTTTCCTCCTTTTCTTTGCTTAGCATGACGATTTTTATTATTTTATTATTTCTATTATTTTATGATGATATTTCGGCTATCACATCATTCTTGAGCTAGATTAAACTATCGTTTAACTAACTTATCGTTATTTTATGCTTTTTATTTAATGCAACAATCATTTAGCAAGATTTAAGAATATTGAATTATATACATAAAAATGAATCTAAAGGTGTTTATCAATACTAACTCGATTTTGTTTTATTTATATCATAGATAGAATCATTAATTTAAAAAGACGCATCATAGGCTCTTCCACGGGGGCAAGAAGAAGAGAAAGGTTTCGGTTAATTCCGTCTGTCATCGCAATCCGGTCTGAAGCTTTTGCATCGTGAAAATTGACACTTTTTGCGGCCACGGTGGCATTTGGTGTCCCGCAGACAAAAGGTGAAAATGATGACAAGTCGCGATTCGCGGACGGAATCAAACGGAAAAATAACGGTGACGGAAGAGCGAGATATTCCTCCCTCATCTATTCCAGAGACAAATATATTGCTTTATTATCGATTGCGATCTATATTTCCTCGCGTGTATGTATATCGCGTCCTCGTGGCAATCCTGTTAGCACGATACACATCGTCCGTATCATTGACATCCTACTATCGATAGCCGGATGTCATCGTGACTCGCATTGTCGATCGTTGAATACCATAGAAAGATTAATAGACTGCCGCAAAGTTGAAACTTTATCGACGCATTCCTGAATATTTACTCTGTGTATGTGTGTGTGTGTGTTTTTTTTTATAACCGCTAGCGAAGGACGCGTCATGTTATTTCATGGATCTATTACGATTTCTTTCTTTTTGTCTTCCTCCCTTTCTCTCTTTTCAATTCGCTTGCTCTACATACCATGTCCTCTTCCACTCTATTATCCGCATCAAGCCCGCGAAATCGATGAAATACTCCAGCTATTGTCACAAGTATTGACTTTACTTTGTCTATGTTGGAAAGTAACTTTCACAGATCCCAGTGTTTAACTTCGAGTAACTGCTAATCGCTTTCGAACCAGAGTTCGAGAATACAACAAAGGAAACCAATTTCCTTATTCACGGTGAATATCGTAAACTGTGCGTCGCTTTATGACAATTTCGCGATAGTCGATCAAGGATAGATATTTAATTAATAAGATAAAGCTGTAATAATAATTTATATAAAAAATAAATTTACTTACTTTTGTTTAGAATTAAATTTCCTATAAAATCTCAAAGTGTAGTCGGAACGTTTGAGCCCACCTTGCATATAGGTATATAGGAACTATTTAAATTATTTGAAAACATGGAGTGCAAAAAGAGAGCAAAAAATTTTATAGTTTTTTAAATAACTTAAATATTGGCAATTTGTTTGTATATTTTATATTTTGCTGCCTAGTGTGTTTTTGACATATCCGTTTTAATGATAATCGCGCGCAGATGGTTAATGACCATTTCATTACGCAGCGTATCGTGCTCATCATTTTACTTGCCCGCCCGTCATTCTTCCGTTTCGACGACGGACGGCCACTTTACGTTTATACTCGTCTGCAGACAGGTTTCATATAGCTTCTGTACAATGGCATACGCATTTGCGCGTCTGGGCAGAATCTCGCGGAGTATCTCGTCGGCGGCATTTAAATAGAGCGGCATCAGAGCGGATGGGAGAGGTAAAATTTCCCCCGCGGGTGTAATCTGGCTGCGAAGTCGACGTTGTGGGGCTGGTTGGTTGGTCGGGACGGTCGGTCCCGAGGTACGCAAAGACGGTGGATGGAGCGAAGAGGCGTCAGGAGTCAGCCGAGCGATAATAGTGGGTTGAAGAGGATTGAGGAGGAGGATCTCGGGAGAGGCACTGGAAAGGAGGAAAGACATGAGAGAGAAAGGTGGAAAGAGAAAGAGACAGAAAGAGAGAAAGAGTTTCCTTGGCCGCCGACCGATCTCGGCGAAGAAAAAGAATGCCTGAAGCAAAGAGAAGGGAGCTTTAACGAGAGAGATCGATGAAGCTACTGTTCGCCCCGCCGAATGTTGTTCACTGTCCTCCGGAACTATCTAAACTCTCCCGATTCCTACTGACCATTCCCGTTTGTCGGTCTTACTCGTATAGATCCCTGAAACTGCGCATCTGCCGGCGCAATTGAGCCATGTTAACATCAATTTAATGATAGTTTGTTAAGAGAATGCGCGGCTCTTTAGCGATTAAATAAACCGATGTAATGCGCTATCATGGTCGTCTCCTTTTTACAGCAAACGCGTAGGGATGCAAGTAACAAAAATACAAGGAGATAAAGCTCGTAAGCTCGCAAAAAAAAATTGTTTTCCTGTTATCCTATTACTGACGAAGCGATTGATACGAATTTATTCATGGACGCAATATCAGTTGAAAGAATTCGTTAGAGATGCTTTATAATTCTCAACAATTTTTTTTTTTTTTTTTCAAAATATTTTTCATTCTTTTTGTTTATTGTTTCTGATTGTACGAAAATATAATTGCGAATTAGAAGCTTGGCTACATAAATTGAGAAAAAATAGCTGCAGCAATTATTCATCATTTTTATTAAAACGCCTTCGGAATGGCGTATATAGATAAAAATAAAAAACGACATTATATGTCGTCATTCTTTGATAATACTGTACTTTATAAGGATACGTGCGGAATAAGTGATGTATTATAAGAAACTAGCTTAATGTAACCAGTAACATTCTCTTTTCTTTTTTTTTTTTCAGGTAAGTGAACGATCTTTTTTCTCGGCGGGAGTACTTTCCCCTAAGGAGCTGTTTCGACCTAATGTCATCGTAATGCGAGTGTAACGTGTTTGCGGACTATTGCGGACTGTTGCTGCGTAACAAGGCAAGCGTTGCAAATTTAATCGACATTTTTATATCATAAAACTCTGAGAGTGTACTCTCATAGTCAAGTTCGCATGAGATGCTGTTTTAAACATATTTTTAATTTAATGCGACGTAAATGTAAAGGAGGATCGTATAGCGGTATAGCGTTTTAATCTTATATTCATGTCAGGATAACACGCTCATCCGCGTGGATAAGATCGTCCATGTTTATCGCCAGATATTTTATCTACTCGTCTTATTGTGTATGTATACGCGAGTATGCGCTCGAAAAGTCCACGTTATTCTTCACACATGCATGTTGTCACACGCAAAATATTCCGGTGATATGCTTAAGTGAATGATACACGCGAATATTAATTAATTAATCTAAGTAATTATATAGTATTTTCTCTGTATTTATTACACGTAGAACGCATTAGTTTATTACTTTTTGATTGATATTATCGATATTAACGCGCGTATACCTAAAATTTGCATCGATAATTTTTGTAATTAAAGATTTTCTCTCCTTTCAAAGTGCGTAGAATTATCTGGAGAAGAAATTTCGCTGTCTTCGCTAAGATCAAAAGATTAACGTGGAACTCTCTCTCGGTGCAGGCTCTGGGTTCAAGTATAGCTTATTAAATGCGGCAATTTTGAAGTTCTCTTTTGCTTACTTCGTCAGTGACGAATTAATACGGTTTAAACTTTCTTAAGTCGCGAGCATCCTTTGTTTCGTAGGCGTTCGTATAATAGAATTTCATTTAACGAGCCTCAGCATGGGAGCTTCTAATCTTTATAATCTTAATCTTCATATAACTTTAATCTTTCATTTATCCTTGTTTTTATGGTATACGTCAATTAATTTTTTCTTTAGATCCCAAACTCTGAAAAACTCAACGATCAATATAACAGAGGCGTTATGTATTTCACATTCTTTTTTATTCCCGCAATATACTTCTCATTTTATCGTCAAACTATTGCCGAACGTAAATTGCAATCGCGTGAAATTCCGTTTGTTTTTCCGCTTACAAGTGCAGTTACGATCACGAGAACGAATGGCATGCAGAAACGATTTTGCGGTTCTCGTGTTCAATATTTCAGCCTGCGAATAAAGTTTTGCGAATTTCTGTAAACATAATTTCATTACTGTGCATGTGTGTGGCTAAGGTATCATTATAACGAATAACATTTGAAACAGATAGTTAAAATTGATAAATTGGAAAAATGAGAGGATGTACGCTATCAGCTTTTTCGGGGAGCATTAGATTTATTATTTTACGCTTCACAAGGTAATATTATAAAAATGAATATTTTACATTTAAATGACTAATCATGATATACGTTAAAGTAACTATTATGTTGGCGCGAGCGTGAATCGCATACACTCGCAGTCGTAATAGATGCAATGCGCATAATATCGTTTGCATCGTGCATTACGTGGAAACCTCCCTTTGTATGCAACATTTACGACCCGGTTATGGAGCTCACGAATGCGACTATAGCACAATAACGTAATTTTCCGAATAATACCTCTCGCGCTAAGTTTTTGTTCATAGTGACAAAGCGATCGTTCGAAAGCGGCTTTTCTATATAACTTTTGTGTCTCGTGGTTTCGGAAAGTAGCTTTCCTAGCAGTTTATATCAAAGTAATTATGCGTGGTTGACGCATAACGTGGGTTGTTGGACATGCGCACGTGTCGCTTAATTATGCTTTAAATTCTATTTAGCCTGCTCGAACTCGAACCGTCGAGTACCTGATTAACTATCGCTCGGCTAACCGAAGCATTAACAACTTAAATCAATCAACAGTATACGCCGAGATGTTTTCCCATCTATCGAATTTTTACCACATAGCCGGAAGCAATTTATTTAAGCGTCGTATCGTTCACCACCGCTATGATCCTTAATAAAACTTGGGAACGCGAAACTCATTTAACAAGCGAAACAATTCCGCCATATATTTCCGTTATGAGAGTATCGTATTTTTTATGCAGATTTTTTTTGAAGAACTTTCAGCCTTTTTTACATTTCAGTAGAAACGCTCGGTTAATGTATCGCAATATATTACGTTTATTAATTATTTTTCGTGAAATTTCATTTAAACATTCAATTAAACAGCTGCTTTCCAAAGCAATAGCCAGTAGATTTATGTCGAGTGGGTTGGTTGGTACATAGAGGAGACTTAACGTAACTTCCCAGGACTGGTTTCGAACTAGTCCCGTCTCTAGTTACTGCTTTCTGGCGTGGACGTTCCAAGAATAATTAGTAGCTATAACAACAGACACGCTGAAAACTAAGTTCAAGAACAGAAACTGCGCGAAACGGGATTGACCTCAAAGTAACGAATAGTTGCATTCTGGGAATGCATCGCCAATGTATTTTGACTCGGCGCTCTTTCTGCGCGTGTCTCCTTTATTGTTCCTCAGAATATCATAATTCATTTATTTTGCGAGACAATTAATATATGCCACATTAATTTGTAACGTTTTTAAGATGTGTTATCATCTCTTGAAAAAAATATCTATAATTAAAATTAAAACATGTAGTATTAACGAGCAAATTATCGAGTGATTTTAGACAAATAATTTGCGCATTGTTTTAATCACGATTATAAGATATATTAAATAAAATTTAAGAAAGCATATCCGTTTAAAATCTCGAAAAAGAAATACATTTTCTAGATTTTTTTTGCAGTGCAACGAACTTGATAAAAATTTTCAATTTTTTTTTACAATATTAATTCAATATTATTAACTACTTAAAAAGAAATTTTTTTTTGAAAATTATGCGAATATTTGCAGAGTTCCTTCAATTTTATACGGTATACATAAAAACGTTCGTTTATCCGAAAAATACAAGTTTTTTTTATTAAACATATTAATAGTTATTTGCTTTCCAAGTGTTCTCCCAAAATTTTGATACAATACAAAAATGACGGCGTATTGTTCTTTCTTTTTTTAAGAGTCGATCTTTTTTGTTTATGACAAAAAATAGGACATCGGATTAAAAAAAGGCTTTGTTAGCAGATGCGAAATCTTATTAGGATGCAAAATTTGAAGTCAATCTGTCGAACGTAGCATGAGTTTTCAGGCGCACCGTGCATGAAAATATAAATCTGCAAATACTCGTATAACATTAAAAAAACAAAAAAAAATTTAAGCTGAAAATTTTTAATAGTTAAGTATTTAATAATATTGTAAAAAAATAAAAAATATTTATTATGTCGTTGCGCTGCAAAAAATATCTAGAAAATGTACTTATTTTTCGAGAGTTTAAACAAATATGCTTTCTTAATCAACAAGTATCCACTTGAAAAAAAAACAAGTTTTTACACGAAATTATATTCATAATCGATCCTTGTTTCCGCTTTCCGCGAAAATCTTTTTAACTACATCCTCTCTTGTTCGCGCTCGTTTCACTATTCATATAGGATCTTTATTCAAATCGTTTTCGCGAGCCCTTGCGAGCCCCCCGACTATACGACGTAGGATTTGCATTATGTTTGGCTGATGGCTGCACAAAGCCAATCAACGTGCAAATGCGGCGAGGCTCCCGCCGTTTTTAGCAAGCTTCAACGCGCAAATCACCGGGATACGGAAAGTGGCACGTGATATTCATATACGCGCTTCGCGGGAAAGAATATTAGATTTTATTTACGCGTCATACATATTGCATTGTTCCAATTATTTATCTCGCGACTAATAAGTTTTTATCTATTTGAAAACATTCTTTAATTTACATTATGCTGAGAATTTCATCGATAGTGCGCGTGCACTTAAATCTCTTTTAAAAGTTATATCTTTGCCTTCCTCTCGTATTTCGATTGTCGCTATTTATGAGGCTCTACTTGCCTTAAAGATCGCGCATTTGTTTTAAATTAAAATCGATATCCATCACATGGCGCGTGAGACGGCATGCTTAGCGATGGCGTCTAGGTTTATTGAAACTCTGTGGCTTTCGAGCAATTTCGCGGAGCTTTGCTTTAATCCTACAGGATGTGCTTCGTCTACCTCTCTCCGCCCTTATTATTCTTCCTTTTCTCCGTTGCAGCTAACGCGTCCGTGAAACCGCTTACATTTTTCACGTGTCGCTAAGCGCATATAAATAAAATTAATTATACAAGCCACGGACACGTACGGAATATATCTCACGGAATACTTCAAATTACGACATTTATGTAGGAATTTATATTCGTCCGCGGGAATATTTTTTCGAAATTTATTCAAAATGCGCGTAAGAAGAGCTTTAAGCGCGCCTTAGGGCGGAAACCAATAACCGTGTAACTGCGTACATCTCGGATAACCAAACTCGGAGATTCGAGCAGGAAAGTGCTTCTTGAGATCCGAGCGAGCGAGCGAGCGAGGATGCGGCGCGAAGCAAAGAGAATGGCTGAAGAATTCGCGGTGGAGGGCGCGCGTAAAGGTGAAATAAGAGCAGCACGATGGATGCTTCCGACGGAAGGGCGTAAAGGTAGAAAGGGCAAAAAGATTGTATCGCGCGGTAGGCAGGAAGAGCGGTTGGCTTCGTGCGTAAACCGGCGTGCGATTCCGGAGCCGTTAGACATTCCCGGCGTACGGGACGAACGACGACGAGCCGCAGCGCGAGAGAAGAACCGTAAAACTTTATTGAAAGCACGCGCCCTCGCACAAAACTTTGCTCCAACCTTCCATCCCTCTCTGTTGCCCGCCCTCCTCCTCCTCCTCCTCCTCCTCCTCCTCCTTCACCCTCAAGCTCGGCGAAGCAAGAAAAGCCGATGTCGGAAACGCCTGGGAGTCGCGGAATGCCGCTGCGGTTCCTGTCTTCGAACACTGCCTCTCCCCATCGCTTTTCCCCCATCATGCTCCCGTACATGTCGGTTTATTGAAATACTGCGAGTTGCGGTCCAAAAACCCGCGCGGGTCGAAACTCATTACACGCTCTCTTTCTCTCTCACACACACACACACACACACTTCAAAGGACCGTCACTCGCTACGCTTGTTGCTGCATGATTGATGCACTCTCACATTTCTCGAACCACACGCTTATTTTCTCTCAACGTTTAACATTGAGAGTTTCGAGTTTTTACTCAATGAAACCCGGAATTTTCTGAGATTTTTTGACGCTACATTAGTTTTCACTTTGAAAGTACAATACGATAGATGGACATATTTTCACGTGGAATACTTACATTCACACACATACATAATTTGGATATTTTTTAAAATTTTAGATTAAAAAAATACGATGAAGAAACAAAATCATGTCAACTAAAGCTGTCTCCCTCAATAGGATTTAATAGTTTAATTTATACAATATCCTCCCCGAAATTTCTGCCCTTAATTTTAATAATAAATTTTTTTTTTTTTTGATTAAATTGCCTTAATTCTTCAACAGTTTGCAAACAATCTTTTAATAGCAATTTTCCTAAATTAAGATGTCAAAATGTGTTAACATATGTGTTAACATAACATATTTTGAAGTTACAAATCATTTAAGAGAAAGAGATTTTACTATGCTTTAATTAATTAATAAAATATTATTCGAATTTAAATGTAATTTTCAAGATTTTAATTAATATATTTTAATTGGCAAGTTTATTTTAAATATTAATTTACTACCTGCTTTTCACTCCATTCCACACTCGCTATCATGGTTAGTCGACCATCGAATGTATATTGCCGCGTTCGATCGAAGATTATGGCTTTACAGTACATTATTGTCACATTATATATTTATACAACGCGCACTCGCGTCAACGAGCGCGCAAAATTGCGGCTGTAAAGATGAAACTTTAGGCATGAAGGGAAGAAATGCGGTGTGTTTAGTATATTGAAGTTCCGCGAGTTCTCCTATATTCAGCACCGAGTATTATTTCGCGAAAAGTGTCGTGCAGAGCTCGCGGAAGGATCGTATGAGTCGAATCATTTTTGCGAAATATACGGTGAAACAAGGGAAAGCCCTTGGCGTGTGGCGCTGATAGTTTAGTCTTGGCTTTATCAAATTTTCTTCTGCTTTTCCAAATTTCACGTCACGTAGAACGTACTCTGCCGTCGCAAATATTTTTGATCGAGGCGCCGCGCGATATCAAACAAATCGTTCGATACATATCTGGCTGGACTGTTTGCGAAAAAGAGGAAACTGCGGGACACACACGGACCTCGGACAGCATACGTATTTTCTGTCTACGATGATATCGACGTGCCAGGACTAGTGTTTTCCCTCCTTTCGCTTTTATCGCTACATATCCTGTTACATTTCAACTATCGGATTTTCGCGCTAGGTCGCGGCCTCACCGCCAACTATTTGTAATTTTCCGCTCGGTATGTTACAGGAACTTGGGGATATTTTATACCTTGCCCTATGCTCTCCCGTTGCCGTACGCGACCTGTCGCCGAGGAGAACGAGCGACGCGACGAGATAAATCTCGGGCAGTCTCGCCGCCGTTCCTTCCGCGACAAGGAAACCGCCGCTTTCCCCGTTTTTCTCCGTTTTCCGCGCTCTCGTCTCCCCATTCCACACCCTCGAACGGCAATCGAATCGCAAACGAACCGACGACACGCCGAGTACATAGATCTTCGTATCGCATATTCTTATACGCGACGTATTCAATAGCCAATTATATTGGCAACGATATATTATTTACTTTAATTAGCGCGATGTTTTCGGACGGTTCTTTTGAATGAGAGAATGAAATGGAAGAATTCTATTTTTTCTTTACAAGAAAATAGAGTTAATTTATAATAATATTCTTTAATTCTGTATCAGAGTCACTGATGTATCTATATTAATAATGCATTTTTATTTTAAAGAGCTAAAAAATAGCGCAAGTTATAGTTAAGACAGAAGATTTGTTACTATTTCGCAATCTTTCGCAATCATCGATAATCAACGCGAACTGCATGCTAACTATATCTCTGCGGTATCGAGAAAGATTGAACTTTCGCAATTTATACTTTTGGATTGACAAGGTAGCAGGAGTCGCGAGGGAGACAGAGAGAGAGAGAGAGAGAGAGAGAGAGAGAGAAAGAGAGTGGGAGAACGAAAACGATATTAGAGCGAAACGCTCGCTTTCTCAAGCACTTGGATCATTTCGTCGCCAGGGTTGGCCGGCGGGTTTCGCGTTTCAATTTTCTACCTCGATGAAATTCGACGAAAATTAAAGTCACGTAAAACTCGAGTCGCTCTCACCGAGTCGCTTTTGACGAAAACGCGCGGCCACGTCGCTTGCTCGCGTATTCAATTGCACGAGGCTGTGTGTCGGTTAAATGCACGTCGTATTTTCCTTCTCTCCCTCCAGATAATCGCAATCAGCTTTCCGACTCTGTTAGGCCAATCCTAGAGGCAACCAACGCGACATTTGCGCGTTTGTTTGCCCATTACGGACTCGGCAACGATCGCCCTCCAAACTTGGATCAGAAATTGGATTCGGTACGTTCCCTGAAAATATTCGCGATTGTCGCATTTTCAATTGTCCTTTGCTTGTCGTATTTCTCGATAATCAAGCTTGAAAGCACCGAAAAATTACGCTAATTTTATACAATAGCATACTTTGTAGTGTATATGACAGAAATTTTGATCTTTTGTTGAATTCCATAATTACCTTTGATGTTACTATTGCATTTAATTATATAGTATCATATTATCGTAATTAATAGTAATAATAATAATTAATACGCATGGTGTATTTATTTTTAGAAAATAATAGATTATAATCTATGCAATTATATGTGTATGGAATTGTATACGCGAAAATCGAGCCCGCGGCGATCTATTTGGTATCTCACAAATACATATTCACGGTTGATACCCCGATATCACACACACACACACACACACACACACACACACACACACACACACACACACACACACACACACACACATATATATATATATGTGTATTCAAATCTTCTGTAATGAGAGGATTCGCCGGATATTAAAATTTCAGACGATCGGATTTATAATCGGCATCGGTTAATTATATTTGGCTGGACGAAACTCTCTCTCTCGCGGGATATAAATGTCACGATCGACAAATAAACGAGTGCGCCGACGAAGATTTCCGGCGCACAGACGACGCGATTTGACCCGGCGTTGTACGTTAATTATTCAACGACATCGATGAACGCGAGATTGATCCACGATGGAAATTGTTCATTTATAGAGATACTCACACACACACGCGCTTCTTGAACGAAGCGATAGTAACGATCGATAATTCATCGTATCACGAAGCGATAACTCGAGGATTTTTACATAAAGAATTCTTTATCCGCGATTTTATTTAAACAAATTTTAGAATATCTTGCAATACAGAACCAATTTTTGCTTTTGCATTATCTGTGATTACATTATTATATCACACTCGTTATCATGCATACGATTACTTTCTCTAAGAGAATATTTTCAGATATAAATATTGTGATTAAACAAGCATGATTCACGTATTACGATCGTTTGTAATTTTCACAATAATATTTGAAAGATATTTATAATGATGTAAAATTAATAAATAATAATTGTAACATATCAATAATTAATTTATATTGTAATTATTATAAAACATATATGTATTTTGATTAATATATCGGGATTAAAATACAAACACATTGCCAATCTGTCAAATAATATTTAAAATATTAATATGCCTTTGGGAAGTAATTGTTTCCTCTAATAATAAACTACACGAGAGAGAGAAAGAGAGCAGCATAATATATGAATATTTTAATGTGTTATATTCGTTCTGAAAATATTTATTCGAAAAAAGTAAATGTTTTTAGTAAATTTTGAATCGATATATCTTCTTAAAGGGTCGTATATTTGCACAAAGAGAGTACGCGTGCGGATTACAGATAGAGGCGCAAGCAACTTATCGTTAGCTCGGCATTTCTCGTAGAAACTGCTGTTTCGAATTTTAAGTCTATCATAATACGGCAACTTGGTTGGGGCGCCGTATTCCACCTCAGGCTATACGGCGTCAAGCGCCGGGAATTTTCCTTCATCAGGTCGGATATTCAATCTTGGGCATTACTTCAAGACCAGTTCTACTTCAACCGTCTAGATTATCACTCGATTTTCATCAAACGTAAGAAATCTATAATAATATACACGCTATAGGAATTTCGTATTCTCTTATCTGTTATTTATAACAGTTTCGATCGTTAACGTCTTTCGGTAAAATAATTCACAGCTGATAGATATTGATGCGCGCACTTAAAAGTTTGCGATGCGTTCTCTTATATATTTTTTATAAGCCGTACATTAATCTCGACTAAATGTAATTCAAGTTTCAGTTTCTATAGAGAAATCTGGAGAGAAGAAAAAAATTTAATGATCTACATAAATTAAAATTTATATATTCAGTACAGTTTTATGCCGTTTTATTTATTTTACTTTTATAGGCACACATCTAATTTTTACGCAAGTACTTAAATTTTCATCGTGAACTTTGTTGAAAAGCGATTACGCTCACTTTATTTATCAGGAGAGATTAGGCGGCTGCGAGTTGTAAGACATCCAGTCGATGAATGTTGGAGGTCTAATTTTCTCATTTGAAAGGCTTAATGGCATATTCCTCTTTCCTCCCACGCGGAGACTTTCTTTGAAATATATAGATAGCGTTTTGTGACACGGTGTGCGACGGGCGGTAAATGCGGTCCGTATCTGCAAGTTCCTCGCAGAAGCTACGAAGAAGGTTCTAATCGGCTTCGAAACGAGCTTGTCTTCTCGGGTTCAATTAAGCAATCGACGTTAGTAAATTCGACGCGAATAAATTAGCAGGAGCGATTAAAGTTACGCGTTATTTAATTTTGACTTTTACGTATATTTCTTATTTTTTTTTTTTCTGTGAGGAAATTATTACATTTAAATCTACTTTTTATAACAAAGAAGATCTTTGCAATTATTGTAATATGTTTAAAAGTGAATGTGGATATAATTTTATATCGAAAATAGAGATCGAAGGAGAGAAAGAGAAACTATAAAATGGACAAACGTGTTCGAAGAGAAATGAAGAAAGTTTGATAACACGCGTCGTTGACTTAGACAGTAGAGTTGTCTCTCTTTCTCTGAATATATACCCGAGATGTATATCTTCCGTAAAACTTCTACAACACGAATTCGCGGTCTCTAGCAGGGCAAAGTTAAAAGTGTTATCTGCAGAGCCGGTAAATAAATAAGACATCTATACGCTCAACGTACGTTAGTTTTTTCCTCGCGTTTAACCTTGTACTTTGTGTGCGCAACATCTCAGGGAGATGTTTTTGTTTATACAATCTTCTTCGTCGACGTTTACTAAAGTCTGAAATGATGATCTCTCCTCGGAGATGGGGTCTGATCCTACCTCTATTCCATTTCGCCTCCGCTTAGATAGAATTCTCGAAATAGAAAAATGGAAATTTATTTTATCGCCACTCGTCATCCTCTGTGTCGGCGATTGATATTACTTGACGAGTGTGTCTCGAGTCCCGACTTTGCCTTTACACCCTTTCTTACTGTTAATAGTTCAAACGGCACGAGGATATTATCCAGGCATTCACACGGCGAGGCGGAGAGAGTCGCTCTTCCATGTCGCCAGGATAAAATGATTCTGTTTATCCTGCCAGGAATACTCTTCTCTCTTCTCGAGAGACGATAATTTTCGTCTTTTCTCTTCAATCCGCTCGCGACGTCGACGGTTTTTCACGCGCTCCTTCATTTCGTATTCCTCTTCTCGTATCTCGCTTATTCGTGTCGAAGCTCGTCGCTTCATTCCGCGACGCTTTTAATTCGACCTTACTTTGCGGTTCCCCATCTTTCTTCTTATGCGGTTGCCTCTCAGGTAAGGATATTATGTTTATTAAGTTGAGACTATTCGCGAGACGATTTCCCAGAAAATGATGACGGGTGCCGAAGCGTTTTATGACGACAGACGAAACCGCGCGCGCGCTTTACGTTTCATCGCTAAATAAATTATACCTTTAATATAGATCTGTGAATATCCTTCTAATATTTTTCTAAAATAATATACACATTATATATATGCTTGCAGAGTATTTCGACTAACAATAAGAGCGTATTCTTAGAACGGTTTAAGAAACAGTTTTGTCTCAACGAAATTTCGGTTGGTTGTCGGCCGGTCATACAATATTATGTAACTCGTGAACTCTTCACATTAAAGAAGTCCGCAAGTCTTAAATTAACTTTAGTTAAATAGAACTTTTTAGTTTAAAGTTAAAATTCACTTGACATTTACTGAAGACTTTTGCTCTCCACTTGTTGTGTCCTTAGGGAAGTTTAATTTGTCAGAATTCTTTAAATTGTAGCTAAAAAGTTACCTTGTAATTATTTCTCAATTTTAAATTTTTAGAAACATTTATTACGCTGTTCATTGAAATAGAAACGAGATGAAAAAAATTTATTTATAAACATTAATAATATTATACGTGGAGATTTAGATATATAATATTGTGTGTTTTATTAAGATTGTTAATTAAATAAATTTGGATAAATAGTATTTCTTGATAAAAGATAATAGATTTTAATTTTATTTTAATAGGTTTTTGCGATATAAAATTTTCTTTCGAATTATCACATCTAAGATTTCCTGTTCTACGATATGTAATTTATTTCTCGCTGTACTTAACTTTCCGCGATCACAGCAGGATAACGAATTTCATCGGGTTAATCGTTCTTCCGGTGCGAGAACACGCGCAGAATACACCCGGGAGAGACAATTTCGCGCTTCCGGGCTGAACAATTTTCCGGGGAGGGAGGGAGGGAGGGACGGTTGGTCGACAAGATTTTACAGCCCGTCGTTTCGCGAAAATCCTCCGAGGACGAATTTCATTAGGATCACCGGGATTAATCCAAGCTTTTCGCTCGCCGATCGCGAGTGAAAGCGTGTTCGCTTGTTCCACGGGATTATATCGCTGGATCGCGTTCTCCCACCCTTGCATCTCCCTCGCTGATGGAGGAGACGCGGGTTAGGTTTGATTATGCGCGGTTGATTATACCCGCTTAGAGGACCCGTGGCCCTCCGGACTAGTCAGTCCCGACGCGATCTTTTGTGAGACCGTGGAATTGCCAATCAAATATTCAGGCTCGCTTGTTTAACTGCCGCAATAAAGAACAGACGGCTCGAGCGGGCGTGAGCGGGCTCTTCCTCCCCCTTCCCCCCTCTTCCCCATCACGACCACCATCACTAGGGCCATTCGCACCCTTGTCGCTTCCACGGGGGCTTTTCAGCTCGGTGCTTGAATACCGTAAGGTGGTGGTGCGGCACTGTGTGTCGGGCCACGAGTGTTTACACGAAACACCAACGCCGGATGTTCCATTGTTAATGCGAGAGGAGAGATACGGCGGAGTAACCCAGCCATATCCTGTTGATTGAAGTCCCTTTTTTTTTTGCGGGCCCCATACGAAGGCGAACAATTCGAGGGACAGCTTCCGAAAAAGCTCTTTTTTGCGATTCTTCATGAATTTTTTATATGGTGTTACTACTTTTGATGAAAAAAGGGGAAAAAGATCTTCAGTGATACTAATCGAAGCTCAATATATACTTTTCTTTAAAAACGAGACAACTTTTAAATCAAATAATAATCAAATAAATAATTAAAATTTTAATAATGTGATAAACGAATAAAATTGTTTCTTAATTATGCGATAAAATTGCAATTTGTTGATAACGCGGTTGATGCTTTCTGTATAGTAAAGTATTCGTTAATAGCGTCAGCAAAGACGAGCGGAATAAAGGACGCAATTAGCAATTAGTAATTAGAAATTGAAAGATTTCATTAGCAAAGCGCGTAAAAGGGAATGTAGAGAGATGTAAAAAAAAATATATATATATATATATAATTGAGAGCGGGATTAAATTCTTTTCATAATCAGAATTACCTTTTGATGTGCGAGAGAGGGAAGGTTTTGAGTCGCCTCCTCCTCGAGTTGTCTTACGCATCGTCAGATGATCTTATTTGTTGAGAATTAATGAGCTACCTTGTTAGTATGAATTGCAGCTCTGTATATGTGTCTCGGTACATCAAACTTTCCTGAGACAAGGCGGCATCCTCTCATTTGCGATTTGTGCTTGTATTAAGAAGTGGGGACCAAGTCGCCTTCAACTCTCAGACAACGTTAATCTCCTGATTGTCGGGAGTCGGAAAATTAAACGTGGAAGCACAGATGAGCTCTTGTTTATCTCTCATTAGAGAATACGACAAAGCGCCGTCTCGTCTCTTGTCGTATTTTTCCGTTACTATGCAGCGTCGCAAAACTGTGATTTGTCCTGTTCAATGTGGTTTAACGTTAATTTAAATTTTACGAAATTGCATGCTCCTCTTTTCAACGCGTAATATTTATATTTGAAAAAAAAAAAAATGTAATCTGCTCTATTGTGATATATCGACAAAATATCTATGTGTGTGTGTGGAATACCATTATCCTAAAATAACGACATGGAAAAAATTTGCTTTTGACAATCCTTTGGCGGGATCATCTAAAGAGCAATTAGCCCATTGAATGTAAACAATGAGGAAAGCAAAGTAATGGCGAAGAGCAGCGTACTTATTATACGCTGCTTTAATTGCTTCTGAGATAAGAGCACACGCGAGATATTTAGATGACGAGAACAAACCATCCTTTTTAAGATGGTTCTCTTTTTCGTTCGCAATTACCGACTCTGTGTGTCATTTGCATGTCTCTTTGTGCAACGGAACAAGAGTTTCGCGAATCTTTGATTTAAATTCTGTCATTAGTTGATTAACTCGATTTAAATGTCTCGAATAAATCCCCCGGCTCGAGAGAATCCATCGTCGATTATTATTATGATTTTCCCACGCCTCTCACACAAATTTCAAACACAGCGCGCTGATATAATATACCGTCCGAGAATTGTTGCCATTTGTCAGACTGTCTCATTTCGCAATCGGATCATATTTCACGCGGGCAATAACAGCGAGCATAATATCGAGACTGTTTTTAGATCCGCGCGCACCGCCGGCGATTGCGAACGTGCTCTTGAATTCACGCTCGCGCTTCCTTGCCCGACATCGTTAAAATTTCATAAAACTCATACGCCATGCCATTCTCATCGCACCACATTGTACGGTTCCGCAGAAGTTCTTTCACAGCAATACCAGCGTCAGGAGTATCCGGCTTGCGCCAACTATTTTTACGCGTTTCTCTTTTTCCCCGCTTTTAAAGTATTCACGGTTATATACGATCTGCGTGTGCACGTCAGTTGTTATTATATATAATATATTACAGGCAACGCGGACGTGCCAATAACAAACATGTTGTCGCGCAAATAATAAGCGCGATAGCGATGCTTATTACTTGAATCTTGATATTATATGCATGAACGATCGCTCGATAATTGAGTTCAGTTTTCGCGACTAAATCGAAGAGTAAGGATAAAAAAGCAACGCTATCATCGTTGTAGATTTTTACCGTCGCCCGTTACACTTATTTTCACGGATATCCAAGAATCAAGGGGCGAAGGAACTGGATTCGCTCGACGGTCGAGTGTAATTAACGGAATCTATGAACGCGCGTCTTCGTTTGGCTCTCGCCCTTCTTTCTTACCCTCTCTCTTTATCTTGGCAGAGATACTCGAACTCGGTGGTAATCGTTACTCATTCCCCTGGGACTCGGTCGGCTCATCCCATCTTCTCCTATTTGTGTGTTTTGCTCTGCTATTTTTCGATGGCTTAAAAGTTTTATTTCCTACGAGCTATCTGATTTCTCTCTATAAATACTGCAAGATAATTCCAATGAAACAGTTAACTAGTCAGGAAGAAGTTTCAAACACCGCCAATAGTCTGACTTTTTTAAAAAGACGTTAAAAGTTGCACCACACTTAATATTACTAAAATACTAAACAATAAGATATGTTAATTCAGGAAAAAGCATGAGATTTTTTATCAGTAATGTATCAGATTAAGCATTATTTCATAATTACAGATTTCTTTTAGTGAAAAGTTAATTAGATCTTATTTCTTTATCACAATTAAATTTTTAAATATAATTTTAATTTATTATATATGGATTGGCCGCTTGTATTTTTTTTTTGTTTTTTATTACGACTTGACAGTCAGAGAGCACTCTCGACGCGAATAGCTCTCTGTGTAGTGAGTCGCCTCGTCTTGTAGAGCAGCTGCGCCGGATCGAAACCTGTACTCTGTTCGCACTCTCGGCACGTCTTTCAGCTGGATTCCACGAGTTAACGAAGCACTCGGCTTGGCTCTCTCGGCCGACTAGAGGACCGGCGCTACCGTTAATTCTGCGTATACAGAGGAGACAAGATCGAGCTTGGTCGGGGCCTGTCTATCTCTGCCGAAATTGCGCTTCTGTACTGGAAAGTGGCTGCCTGGGACGGATGGGTGATCATTCGTGTGTATAGCCCGCAATTTTGCAAGGTCGGTTTGCATTTAACTCGACAAGTCGCCCTCGCGCAATCAGCAAATACTTGCGCCATCATCATCACAACGGTGCAAGTCCGCGATGAATTCCGGCTCCTCGCAAAGACGACATCGTCGATCTCGTATCGACCGCTTTTAAGAAATCACGCGCTCCTTAATGAGATTTCATTTGCTTGTCGTCGACACGAGAGTAGATCGAGAGCTCCTCTCCGCTTTACGTAATTTTCGCAATGCAAACGCTGCAGAGATGAAAGATATGTTTAGGAGGAAATTGACGAAACATAGCTTTTCTTAATTGAATTTATGAAATGATATTGAAATTATGTAATCCAATAAAAATTAAATCGAAAATCTCAATTTATTAATTGGCTGAAAGATTTTCCTATATATATATATGTATATATTTTGTTACAAATATTATATTACATTACTAAAATATATACACAAGAAAGATTGAAATAAATATTTATTTATTTTTCTTGTAAAATTAATATTTCGCGTTAATAATAGCAACATTCATAAAATTCGCAAGCCCAGCTTGCGTACAACATTTTCAGCTGATAATTATAAGCTTATAAATGTATCTAGGGACGCATGTCGTTTACAAAATGTCGCACACATTAAATGACATTGAGATATATCTAAAGCTTAATCACGCAGTTGTCCAGACGTGGGACGGAAATGCGATGTCAGCCGTATGCCATACTGTTATTTGATGATGATTTAAATCCAAAACAGTGGAAGGGAATAACCGTGATTATAGTCTGACAGCTGGAGAGTATCACGCCCGTCGCATTATTACATCGTTTCCGCTTTTCCATTACTGCAACATTTCCATCAAAAATATCGTCAACATACGTTTGTCCAAATATTATATTTTCCAAGATTAGACGATCTCACATTGACTTCAATTACCGGATCGGAAATATGCGGATAAATCACCATTGTGCAATTTCAAGTTAGTTGAAGATTTAACAAGCATACGAATGAGACTCTTTAATCTCTCGTTGATTGGTTGAATAAGTGACGAATGATAGCGCTGGGTTAATTTAAAACATAATTGAATTAGAGTGGATAAGTAAAACGGGTAAAAACGCTAATATTACGCGTCCCGGAATAATTGTGTATAAATACTTTAGCATTCTTTTCGCTTGGATCGCATTTAATATGAATTAAAATAAACAACAGTAAAAATTGAAAATGTACACATAGCATCTCTCCTCTCATATTTATACGCATAGAAAACATTCGGTTTTGTTAAATAAATGTAAGTTGTTTACATGTCGGTTAATCAAAGTTTAGATTAAGAGAAAGAAAAATGACGAATAGTTAAAATATTTGCTCGTAAATATGTCATGTTTGTTTTTCTTACAATATTTAAGTACAAATATTTTTTTGAAATGGTAGAATCAAATTTAAGATTAATCAAATTTTTCGAAAAAAAAAATAAATAAATAAAAATACGGGATCTAGTTATCTGCAATTTTTATTGTCGCATTTTATAAAGAGATAATCAATCGTATACTTGCTAGATCGAGAGTTATTTCAATAAATATGCAACAAATAATCGTAGTTAATGAATTGATTTATGAAAAAGTAATATCTGTCATGATTATATGTTCCGCCATCAGTTCTGCATCAAATATTTTTGTTTATTACTACCTTTTTACCATTCCGTATGTGTATATAAATTACGGAACGTAAACGCAGATACATTAATTCGCTACCTTTTGAAACATATCGAATTGCCGTAAAATGTAATTTGCTTAAACTGCATCGTATTGAAAACGAGACTGGTGCTGTTCGAATAATCAAACCTGTCGTTCATTAAATTCACGCAATAGCTAGAATGAGTAATTTATGATAGCGGAACTGTATCAATTGTTATTTACTAATTAAATACGTAATCATTATTAAATTAAAGTACGCTTAATCAACTCATATACATCAATTCATAAATACTTAAGGTTGATGAATTTTGATTAAATAAATTTTTTCAAAAGATTATAAACTACAATATATTAATTATTAATATTTTGTGATTTTTTTGTAACAAGTAATATATATATATATATAAAGATATATGCAAGACAATATGAGAGAAAAATGTTTCGTAAAATACCTATATAATGGATATTCGAGTGATGTTTTTAAATGTGCGAGATGGCGGTTCCGAATACGATAACGCAAATCAGTCTTCGTTGTCAAAAACATGATACGATCTAATAAACGTGGGATAGCATTGAACGTTTCCAGAAATTACCTGTTGTACTGGAAACTCCTTCGATCGGCACCGCCATTTATCAAATTTAGCCCATATCTCTCGGTCCGGTCTCGAACGAGAAAGGAACAAATGGCCGGCGAAAGTTAGCGAGCGCGGGGGTAGGCAGTGATGTGGACTGCGGACGAAAGGTAGAACTATTTGTAATTACGTTTCTTTCCACTCCATCTGTGCCGGCGACCTGAGACCCCCCCTTCCGGCGCTCCGTTATATCTCCGCTGTCTTCGCTACACCCTTTACATCGTATTTCACTTACATTTTTCCGGCTACCTCCCTTTTTCTTTTCGCGTCGTTTTACAGGACACACGATCGCGTCGAAGGCAGACACTCCCATCGTCGTCCCATCGATATTTTTCGCTGGCAACATATGATATAAAGCTGCGGAATTCCGATAGTCACGATTCCGTGAAAACATCGAGACACCTTTGTAACGAGAATTTTCATTAAAAATCCAATCCGAACGTTATTTAACAATCGAACGCGTATCTCCTTCCACAAAGGTGAAAGTACTTTTGACAATGTGCGATTATTGCATGCGATTCGAGCGATAATATTATTTGCACGATGAATATCGAGGAGAGCATTTGGAGAGAGAGCTGTGCGAGCTATGGCTTGTGACGTATATAGCAATCCCTCTCAGATAATGGCATTTAGCTGTCGATCTTCAGCGCGGGATTTCTACGTTCCTAGCACGTAATATCAATTTCGCGACGCCGCCGGCGATGAGGACGCTTTCGCGCCAACTGGATCTCGCGCGCGCGTATATACGACTTTTATGCAATCGGTTCTTGATTAAGATTAATTGGATTTTTCGGTGAATTTACGTGCGCCGGACGAGCGCGCGGCGTTGGGTGATTGCTTTGACGGGTTGTCGGAAAAAGTCGACACAGGAATAAAAAAAAAGAGAGAGAGAGAGAAGGAAAAACGCCATACCGGGATTGTGCCGACATTTCTATTATACTAAAACGCCGCACCGATGTGGACGGGACGTGACACAGAATGAAATACGAAGTTTTTGCGTGCACTTTATTATTATTATTATTTTTTTTTATTATTTTTATTTTTTACATCTGCGCTTCCGATGATATTCATTGCATCCTCTCCCTTCCCGCACTTTTACTGGCATTGATGCGATAGAAAATATCATACGCGTTGTTTTATGTTCTGTATTACCATTTAAAAATAAGCAGTCATATGTCTATAATATAGCAAATGACACTAGCGATAATTGTGATATCGTATTATTAAAGTCGCAATTGAAGATTTTAATATTAGAAGAATAAAGAGTTGGAAGGGGATAAAACAGGATTGTGCGCATAATTAAAAACAATTCCCTTTTCACAGTTTTGAGAGCACACTTAATAGAAATGATATAACTTTTCTATCAACAAAATTGCATTTTTTCCTTTGTAATTTAATCTCACGCAAAATTGGATGAACTCGATGAAAGCAACGCTCTTCTCCACTCTCTCCGACCATTTTTTTCCCCGTTGATATTCGAGCTTACATGGTCACAGCATTGATCGACAACCGTTTTATTTGTACCGACATATTCGACTGTGCTTTATGGGAATCTCGCGTGTTCTCTTCTTGCTATCCTATACGTTACGTACCACCCGTTCTTCGTTGCTCCTTTCTCGAAAACTGCGAAGAATTTTCGCCGTTTCCGCTTTCCTATCACTTCAATCTCTTTCAACGTACACCTCTCTTGATAAGCTACACAAACTTCTAGCCGCGAGATAGGAAATCCATCCAAGTTTCACGCCGTGATATCGAGCTACTTTACGTCTTTTCCTCAAGTCGGTTTAAATCAAATGAGACTGACGTATACTTTAGATGGGATTAAAATAAGAGCGTATTTTGGATACAGAAAATACATACGAAGTATTATATTGCCAATATTATTGCAACGTTGAATTTTATATATTCGATTGACGTTATTTTCGTGAGATCTATTTCGGAAAAAAGCGGATATTTTGCTGAAAAAGAGAAATAAATACGAGAATGGAACTTTTCTAAAAAAAGAGCTTTAGTTTGGAGATTTGGTAAAAGAGAATTTCGATAACTCCGGACATAGTTTACTGGATGTAGGTAGCATAAAGGCAGTGTAATTAGCGATTCGGCTGATAAAAGTTTCGAATGATAATTCGGCATTGTCGAAAGGAAGCGGATTCGAAATGGAGAGGGGGAGCGCTTTGGACGAATGGGAATCCGCTTCCGTTGCGAGCGGGCAACAGTAGTATTTTGGACAAAATGCTAGAATAGAATCGCGATAATAGCAGTTTAGCGAAATCTATCCGTGCAAATTGCGTCTACATGCTCGCTCGCGCGATTCGTTAGTCACGTAGTACGTGATGTATGTTTCATACATGCGAGCACGTACGCGCGATTCGTGATACGTGTGTTGCCTAATACGGACGATGTTAAAATGAAATTAATGCGAATGATATCGTCCGAGTAATTCGGACAGTTTCGTGATTGACGCTAGTTGAATAAGTTAGTACATTCGTTTTAAAATATCGCTTCTACGCTTATGGGATTTTTATTTTATATTTCGATGAAATGTGTGCTGCTCTTCTAACTTATTCGAAGGAAATGAGATAATATTACGAGAAAACTTTCCGTATAAAACTAATACTCTTTATGTAATATTCTTCATTATGCGATAGTTGATATTGAATATTGTAATAAAATGTGGTTTATAAGTGGAAATATTTATAATTGTCAAGAAGAAAAAGATATTAATTGTTAATTATCAAGATTACTTGAGGGAGATAATTATTTATAAATAATAATGAATAGAGAGCGCTCACTTTGCACTCACGATTTTAACGCGCTCAAGATAGATAGCGTTGGTTGAAGGAAAGTTTATACATCACAGAGCGGAGATACTTCCTGAGAAAATTATTGCAAGTAACAGATAATAAGCACGCGCGAGCACACGTACGGGTAATCGCTCCATTAACAAGCGCCGCAAGGATCAAAATAATGTTCGCAAGGTACGAGGACTGTGGTGGAGTCGCCGCCGCCACACCGTCAATCCTTTGATAATTATAATTAGAGGTGTGGTGAACGGACACGGGGGCTCGGACGTCGTCGCGAGAGCAGCCTTGCGTTATTATGTTACCGCATTATACAACATCGATGCACGTGAAGGAGGAGGAGTAGCCGGCGGCCGAGGCAAGGACGAAGGGACAAAGTAGCTTCTCCGAGGCTTCCTTCCCTATTATCCGTGCTTGGCGGTCCGCTCACTCGGCATGCATACAAAGCAGTATTTATAGCCACCGTATACCGGGACAGTGTGCCCGCCCGATCTATCTCCCGGAAGGGAGAAGTCGAGCAAATATTCATTCAGGTCTCGAAACATAATCGTTCTACCTGCCAGCAAAGTTGCCCCCTAGTTGTTACGTTGGCGGAAACAACGATGACGTGGTGCAAGATGACGCGGAGGAGATGATACGGGATTCTACGGGATAGCGCGAAAGAAAAATATCCGAGGGAAGCTATCGCGAGATATTATTTTATTTTCGGTATATACTGATTTCCTTTAGGTATCAATTGAGATAGAAATTTTTAACTTTTTGCAAAAGTATATTATTAAAGAAAAAAGAATTGAAATATTAAAAATTAAGGTATCAATAGACATAACTCTTTTTTTTTTTCATTTTTTTTTTTTCAATTCATAATTATAAAAAAATTGAAAATTCTGCGCTGATATATATCTTTGAAGAAGAAATATTTATTTTTGCGAGAAACACGTGAGAATGTTATAATGTTACGGTGAGATCTCTCGATACAGTCTCGCGTAAATGCCATTATACGCACGTGAGTAGTAAAGCCGCGCGTGTAGTCGTACAACGCGGCAAGTGTGCACTTTCAAAGATTTGCGATCGCGTGCATGAGCAAAAGGTTATTGCACGCGGCAGTAAGCGTTACAAGCAATTTATGCCGAAAGTAAAGTAATTAAAAACAAACTTTCGCCGGCATGGAGGCGAAACAATATCGGCGAACAGGTAAGGCGAATTTAAGGCGAGACGAGGAATAAGAGCGTGCGCCGCGAATGTCTCGCGCGCTCGAAACGCGAGGAGTACGGTATCGTTTAATTCATTTATCCCGATCTCTCGAGGAAGTTTTTACTTCCGCCAGGTAGGTGGTTGGTCGAGGCGAAGTTCCCCTCGCGCCGAATGAAGTAAAGGGAATAGCGTCGCAGGCGCGGTGAATTTAAATCGCCGGAACAAAGTACAATATTTCGTTTCACACAGTCGTCGCCGCGAGAGAATGAATAGAAACGATATACACCTCCCGACTATAATAAAAACCCGCCCTTCGCCGGAACTCGCGCCGTGATGAGAATAATAATCTGCGATACAAACATCGAGGGAACGTTTAAGAATCCCTTCGCAGACAGTGCCCCTATGGTTTCCTTCGAAAGCACCTTTAAGAGGTTCCGCCGTGTTGTGTAATGGATGCAACATGTCGTGTAAAGAACCACGCGTAGGATCCTCCGTCTGTTTACTTTGAAAATGTCATCGTTCTCCATGGCATCTTGTCGATATTTCATATACGAGTTATAACGAATTTATAACTTCCCACCCCTTCGTCCGGGTTCGATCATCTCGAACTCGAACTAAGTTCATAAGCCGCGATAAAACCGCTCGCGATAGACGCGACATTCGGTAAACAGCTTAAAAAGTTCACGTAGTCACGTAGTCCGCGACTCGCGTTCGCGACCATTTGCGGGAGACTCAAGAAGATGGAGATTAGCAGTGGATTGCGAAAAATACGGCGGCGGCATTGCAGAGAGCAGGAGCTCGACAAATTGTACCGCCTGAAAACTGGCTGCCTTAATGAACGCGAGTAAATATTAGGCAGCGACAAGGTCTGAATAGCAATGGTACCCCGTGGTCAATTAGTTACGCAAATTTTTAATCTCTTGTTTTTTTTTTTTGTAAGCACATTTTATTTATTTTCGCACGCGAAAATCGATGAAGCAATTTTTCATAAAATTCAAAATTGCGATAAATATTGTGCGCTTAAATTTGTACGGAAAAAGAATCAAATGATCTTAATGATCTTAAATGTCCTTATCTTCCACATTATCGGCAACGTTAGAATTAAATCGTATTCTCGGTCTTAATTTTGAGCTTTGAAATTCCGTTTTTCAATTTCAAGAGGTCATTACAACTGAAGCACTCGACGTTGAAAGAAGAGGACAGGAATTGGCAGGGACTTTCGTTTTTCGAGAGAAGCTACGGACTAGCTCTCCATCCACTCGAATCACTTTGCGAGTTAAGCGGCACTTTTCACGTTGTACGTGACATACCGGGCGAATGTATATATTGTATACATACATGAGCGCACACGTAGCTGTGCTCTTCCACTTTCTCGCGAAGTAGGAATAAATCTTCGAATAAACGAATATAATACTTGAGAGAGTACGATTCAAGATTTGAAAGTTTAAAGAGATGTATACACGCACACATGATTCAGATACGCAGACAAAATGAATAATTTCGAATATTTGAAAATTTTTTATAAACTGTAACTGTCTTATTAAAATTGCGCGATAATTGCATGGCGAATAGAGATTATATCTCCGTTCAGCGAGTTAAGTTTTAATTTAGTTATTCAAATAAAATTTACTTTACTTTTTACTTTTACGCTCAAGTTTTAAATAGCTTTTTATTTTCTGCGAAGTACAAAGATTGCACATTTAAATCTATTCCGGAGAAAATAAACAATACACGTTCTACATGCGAGAATCCTCAGTTATAGCATACGTATTTTGCATATAGAATTACGAATTTATAACTTACAAACTAGAAGCCGTGTCGTTACATTAAGCCGTTCCGGGCAACTTGACAGGCGCAAGGTAACCATAGTGACTTCATAACTGCGTAGCATATGTATAGCTATGCATACAAGAGACCCTCTACCATGAAAATTGCACAAAGAACAGCGAACGTAACCGTACATTCCGATCAAATAACGGTGAATATTTTTTTTTATCCCACTATATAAGAATTTGCATAATTTTATTTATAATTTTTATTTATAATATTTATATATAATATTTTACACGTATATCTCTCTCCTTAACATTTTAGAGTCATAAATAAAAGAAAAAGTACGGTCAGGAAATGATTTCTCTTTTTATTTAGTGATTATATTATATTTTCTACGAAGGGAATGAGACAAGATGAGATGAGTTGAGCGTGGCGAAAGCCCGGGCAATAAAATTCAAGAGCGATCTAATTCCTCGGGTTTTATCTTTTCCTTAAAGTAATTCGATACGCACGCCGCGATTTCTCGTTTGCAAGCCACTGGGATTCGGGTTCGGGCGCGAGCTGGAAAAGTGCAAAGAAAAGATATTTTCACGGCGCGGCGTCGTTTCTCGGAGAGAGGACGAGGGAATGCAACGACAAGTGTTACTTCGCACGTAGATTCGAGTTTCCAATCTCCTTAGCAATGCGGTATCTCGGCTCGCGACGGACTCGCCTTTCCGTTTTGCATTATCGGGACTTTACCTCGACGGCGCGAAGTCTCTGCTTTGCATTACTTCGTGCGAAGGCACGACCTTTACGCTCGTCTTCTAAATGGAGTTTATCGAGCGCTCGAGAAACGTTGAAGAGGTTTATCCGCGTTGTCGAGACATTAGAATGCAATTAGATTCTTAATGAATTTGATATACTAAAGCATGATTCGTATCTTTTGTTTATTTCATTTTCCAACGTGTTTCATCGCGAACATTAATTTTTACTTTATACAATGCGTCGATGCAAAGTCTTCATTTTCATCTGCTAAAAAGAGATTTGAAGAAAGATGAGAGATATATATAAAGAGAACAGTCATAATGGTTCTAAATCAATTTGACGCAAACGACAATTGATCTAACAAATAGCTGACAATTTTCCATTGTTAATTATAATTTACTCAAGAAACGTGCGCGCAACTATCAGCAAATGCCCGCTAATTCTGCCGTCTGTTCTCCGCGATTGTTCTAACGAGCAAACTCTAATAAGCGTTACCGTTCTTGCGGAGTTCAGAGCACGAATCGCCTAACCCGCCGGGATCTTACCGTAGACACGGATTATACTTTACCTTACCTCTCTCCCGAACTCCTACAGAAACGCCTGGTTTGCAGCCGCGAAAAGTCTTCTTATAATCGCGTATCAATTTTTTGCGAGTAGTGAAGAAAGCCGAGGCTTTCTTCTAATTTAGGATCGTACGTATCCACGTGGAAGCCGCGCGAGAGAACGACTTCAAATATTTTTTTCGAGCTCTCATTGTTAGCTTTCTCCTCTTTTTTTATTTCCTCTCGCGGATCAGTTTTTCATACAAGCCAAGTTAAATTTTATTCCATTATTGAGAGAGCTTCCTATAAGTGTTATTACATTTCTTCTCGCACAATAAATGCATTTGGCAAAAAAATTACTCCTTGCTATTTGCACTTTTATCATCGTCGTTCTCGTAATGTCTCCCGTTAAACGATTACTTGCACGCGTGCAGTCGAAGAACTGTGCCTATAAAAAACACGCATTATTAAGATAATGCGATTCTTTCATCGCGTATTTTATTCTATTCTCGCGTATTTTGTTTTAATATTACTCATCGCTGCACGATTTATTTTACGTTTATCTTCCTCTTGCATGCCTCTCTGTACATGAAATATTATCGAATTAATGAAGCAGAAATTTTTCTCCGCGATCGTTATCGATCCAATTCATTTAAGCGTACAATGCAGCTTTCTCCATCCTCACTTATCTCGTCATCTGTTTTTATCGTGACATTGATTCGCCGCGTCACCACGTTCCTCTCTTCCACTTTTCTCTTCCTCTCTCAGTTTCAATGTCATTATCCTCTACCTTCTCTTCTCCGTTACACTAGTCCGCTTATAGGAAACTACTTCATGCCATAAGAGCATTTGCTCTCAAAAGCGACCTTTCCCATAAATCCTCTCATCCGCCCTGTTCGAGAGAAGATGATGCGATTGGCGTAGACTACGTTCGCAATTAGATCGTTATCACACGATGATTGAACGGTTATTTATAAAAACATATATGTGTACATAGAACGGATTTAAAATAAAAAAATGTATTAAAATATACTAAATTAAACTGTATAATAAATTGGATAAAATTAAAAAAGTAAATTTTAAATAATGTATAATATTATGTATAATAAAATATATAAAGAAGAAATAATTTTTAAAATTAATTTATTTTTTTCAAACACCCGTATAATTAATTGGAGGGGAAGAATTGGCGGGAAAATCTATACAATAATTTTTTTTATCTTATTTTATATATATTTCCTTTTTATTATAAAATATATTAATACCTAACAAAAAATTTACATCGGATGAATACATGTAATAGTATGTACACATTCGTCGTTTACAAGGAAATAGTCACGGTTGACATTACGAAGGAAGAGGACCGGTTTTATAATAATGTGCCCTATATCGTAAATAACACGTCGTACAGCATATATCATCTGATTTTTGCAATCAGTAATGTGTGAGAATAAAAAAAGAGATGATCCCAATTAATTGTGTGTCGGATTGCACATCGAACAGCATTTATTTACCTTCACGTTGAATGCATATGCGCGCGCTGTTATTTGCACGAGCTCTAACTAAACGCACGCTCGTCACGCTCCTTTGCATTTCATATATGCGGATCACGCTCCAAATATTTTATATACGCTCCATCTTCTCTCCGAATATAACCAATGAGATCTGATTAATAATATTTCTCCGAATAAATTATAATATAATATTTCATAAACGCATTTGACATTACGAGATGTATTATGTGTTATGTATTACAAAAAAATTACATATCAAATCTTGCTAGCCTAAAATTATCCATTGCGGATGCACACTAAAGTTCAACAAATCTCAACATTTTTTGTTCGTGTTACTCTCCTTTTTCTCTTCGTGTAACTATTCTTAAAACTTTAACGAATAAATTTCCATTCTTTTTGTTCTAAAGGAAAAAGTTGGGAAGAAGTTGGAGGCAACTTCGAATGTCTCGTGGGCTTTTTGTTAGATCTTAATATGCACCGTATCAGAAAAAATTTACATTTTTAGGATCAAAAGCAAATATTTAGTTAGTTCGAAAACTCTTCTTCAGCACATTCGCTTAAAATACTGCTATCAGCGAAATATTATTATTATGTTCCAGCATCTAATCACGTGCGCATTTAATATACATTAAGGAAATGATTACCTCTGACGCTGAAATGTATTGATTGTAATGATACGACAGAATTCCACGATGTGAAACACGTTATACAAAAAAAATGAAAATTTAAGAGAAAAAAATTAATATTTATTATACACTAAAGCTTCAAATCAATATGATAAGTTAATTGTTTTTAATAAAAAATTTATTTATTTTTAAGTAAAACTTTTAATTACAAAACTCTTCTCTAGAGACTGATCGGTTATTGCGAGGATATTATTTCTGAATACTATTTTGTGCAACGTGCTTCTCCGCGAATGTCGTAAAATAGTTTGATAAAACTATGATGCTTGCATACTCTCTAACGCATACTCTCTAACGCACAATCGTCTTTCTTTTACAAAACGATAGGTGTAACAGCAATGGCCTCTCTCTCTCTCTTTTTCTCATCAAGAATTCATATTTACACGCACTTTCACGATGTATCGATCCGAATTAGCGTGGTCCTTAATTCCTGCAATATGAAATCGCACTAGATGAAAATACGTTAATATAGTTAATATTCGGTACACCGATTCTGATAGTATGGTCGAAGATGAAAAAATGTACATATAACGACATATGGGAAGCGCGATTGATTATGGATGTCATAATCAATTTGCCTCGTCGATTTCATTTACGCGCATATTGCTCGGATATATCGATCATGGCTTGGAAAATTTAATAAAAAGAGGAAAACCTAACTTTTTAAGAAATTTTTTATAAAAATGTTTAAAAAATTATGTGGTCGTAATATAACACCAACTGAGACCAATTGCCTTCATGCTGTGAGGAAAATAAACAAACGATTAAGGATGTGGTAGGTAATAACCGATCGATCAATCGAATCCTTATTGCCTTATAATGATAATCGTCTTATGAAGCTGCTAGCAATTTGACAGAATTAATCACAATCGCTCAACCATCGCCCAGACTCTCGGGAAACACCGTCAACCAATATCCTTCATTATTGGATCGCGCATCGAAAGTGTCAAATTAGCGAGAAAGCTTTACGCTGTTCGATCACAGGCAGAAGCTAATCAAAGGGCACACGAAAGATGAATTAGCGTGGCTCTTTTGTGCTGCGACCTTGCATCCAAACAGTTCAATTTGTAACCATTCTGTCGGATGAATAATAGTATAATTGAAGAATAGGAATTAAATATCAATTAATTAATCATAAATTGGAAGAAAAAACTCTCTGAATTTTATAGACGTAAAAATTCAAGCAAACGCTAATTAGGAGAAAATTCACACTCGCATCCTCATCAATTCACACTCGGTATCCTTAAAAAAAAATTACATCTGCAAAAATAGTAAAACGGGACCAAATCAGTGAAATAACTAAGTTATATAAATTACATAAACAATTAATAACTACAGCAGCAATTTAGATCAATAATTAATCAATAAGCAGACTTTAGAAGTATTTAATAAATATCAGACAAAAGAGGAGATTATTTGATCGCACGACCAATCGCTGTAAATTGTCTCGTGGCGACGAGACTCACATAACGGAAACTTCGCGAACAATGGAGGCATCGAAATCGTCTAAGTTAGAAGAAGTTTCTTCTTCGCTATCGAAATTGACATTTCTCGATATAACGTCGAAGAGCGTGTAATCCTGTTAACTATTTTCACATTTATACGTCATTACGACTCGCGACAAAGTGCTATAATATTAATGCAATAATACTTAGATCTGGTTATTGTTCATATTTTTGCCACGGCGATAATGAATATAAATGTATATTAGACAGGAAATTCTCGTAGACGTTTTTAAGTAAGATGTACTTTATCGTTGGTCTCACTTTTCGTTGCCGAGAGACCGAATTACGCGGTAGGTAAGCCGAAACGACTTCAGCGAAATTAAGATTAAACGGAAGAGCGGCGAGAGAATAAACCGACACAGGAATCCGCTCGCGACCCTTATGGCCTCTCTAAGGACAACTAAGCAAGGTAACCGGTTACAAAACTGTACGTTTATGGAGACAGTGAAATGGCCGCCACTTGCTCTGCCCGGTCACGCGATAAGTGCTCGTGAGTCGAGCGAGCGAAAACACAAGAAAGACCGAGTGAGGGAAACGATGGGTTGGCTTGCTGAAACATTCCTCGTTCTACCCCTGAATCGTTCCGTTCCTTCCCCCACGAGCCCTCCCGTCGTATCTCTCTCCATCTCCTCTCTTTCTTTCTCTCGCGGATAAACCGATAGCTCAATTAGTCACGAGAACGAACTCGCTTTTCCGGCTATCTCTTTTCCCCACCTTCCTCACCGGCCGACACAGTGGTCGCAGAGAGAAATGGCCGGGTGAGTCCTTAGGTTAGGAAGGAAGGCGGAAGTCGATAAGAGGCAAAGTGGAATCGGGCAGCGGCGTGTGGTGGAAGCGCGTAGCGAAAAATGGAAGAGGGAAAGGGATCGGTGTGATACGAGAGTAGTGGAGAGGAGCGGAGAGCGAGAGAAAAAAAAAAAAAAGAAAAGAGAAAGAGGAACGGGATGAATGAGGGACGGGATACTGCGACGGGAAATGCGCATGCGAACGGGAGAGGTTTTACCGCGAAAGTTTCTCAAGGGAGACGACGGTACATCCGCTCTACGAGCGAACAAACCGACCCGTCGATCGATAGATCCCGAACCAGCAGCTCGTTTCCTTCCCATTTTTTTTCTCTCTCTTTCTCTTTCCTTTTTTTAGCTAAGTTTTGCTCGGGGGACGATACGTCGACGGAGCCTAAAGTTATAGCTCGTGAGAAAAACACGATGCAGTAGTTCCACCTCTTGATACTGTCAGCGAATCACGACTTAACGAACGAATCGAGTTAGAGAGTCTTGAGATGCGAAAGTCACTGAAAGTCTTGTTGGAAAATAAGGATATGACGCGCACGTTGATAGATGTGAGAGAAGAATATTCAAATAAACTATAATAACATCGCAATTGTCAGCTCTATATATAGCTTTATATATCAGCTGTTTTCGATTTTATTCCATATAATATTTAAATTCGAATTTTTCATTTTCTTTAAGAGCAGTATTCTCGATCCGGGATCCGTTTATCAATATTTTTGAAACGTTATGCATTGATAAGCACTCTATCCAGATTGAACTTACGAAGCGTATAATCCAAAAAGCTTTCAAGTTTTATGACACCTTTACCAGTTGCGTTCTAAATTGTCCTCGGGAAAGCCATGTCAACGCATATAACATGACTTCGTTTTGCGTCAATAACGAGTAACCGAGATATTTTTCGAATTTGCGACGATCTCCATGATCCGCATATTTCGTGCGCGTATCGATGGAAAAAAAAAATGAGAAAGAGAGAACGAAAGAGAGTGCATCAGAATCAGTAACCATATCACCGCGGATTCTTTTATTCACGGCGAAACAGTTTTTATCAGACGCGTAACCACGACGAGTACGTTATTTCGTGCGCACGCGTGCGCGCGTGTGTGTGTGTGTGTGTGTGTGTATGCGGTTGAAAAAAAGCCGCGATTAATCCCCGATGCAAGAAGTAAGCGATGCATAGAGATCCCGCGCGTGCTCCGGTCTGTTTGTTCAGCTTGGATTTTTATCCGGCCAATAGCGATGCCTTCACCGAATAACGCGCGCCCATCGTTTGTGCGCGCCATTCCGTCAACACGTGAAATTCAACCGCGTCCGCAGTTGTGAATTTCACTGAGGCTACACCTATATACCTCGGTCACATATACGTATCCCGAATATTACATTTTTTATAACGCGCAGAAATACCGCAGGCTACTTTTTTTTACCTGAGAGTCGTACAGGGTGACTCAATATTCGTGAATGCGCAATTGTATAGCGAGATTCCGCGAGACCGGATTGCGCGCAACCCGTTTTTCCTTTCGACAAAACTTTCGGAAGCACTGATTGTTTTCGAATTTTCTCAAGCAACGAAAAATAAAATATCTCTGGTGAATGCTCTTACAAAAATTATATATCATTTATACATATCACGATTCGTGATTAAACCATCGGATAGGAGATCAAACGAGGCAGATCACGAACATAAAACGATAAAATACTTTTCTTCTTTTAACTATTCGGCTCAGTCCTACGATTTCTTTTGTTTGGAAAATAGAATGAAGCCAAGAAGATCTGCGAATGGTTTAGATAGAAGCCACGATACAAATAAACTACTACCCGCAGCTATAGAAGCCCAGAACTTCGACCTTTCCTGATCCTTTTATCTTTTAATTACGCGGATTTCGCTAGCCGCTAAATTTTCCGCGTCTGGCTTAAACCCAATTTTCTCGACATTCTCTCTCTCTCTCTCTCTCTCTCGCTCTTGCGTGCGCGATTCAATATGGATACAATTACTTGTTTGATAGAGTGGCTCCACGTGAGAATTTCCTATATATATTTAAAACACTTTTCTGTCATTTTACAAAAATGTCAGGTAAAAAGATATTTTGCGCGGAAAGTAAATATGACACGTATTATCCGAAGAAATCTGGGATCTTATTTGGATAAATTCTAAGATAAACACGCACTGACAATCATCGTTAAACCAATATCATTATTTTCACGAAAGAAATAGCATCTTGAGGAAAGAATCGGAGACGAGGATAAATAAGAGAAACGTGCAAATCTCTGGAGAGTCGAAACGTTCTCCATGTCTGTGCGATCGATATATCCGAAGGGCTTCTTCCGGGATACACATAGCGATTTCTCGGTCTTCGAAGGGAGAGTGCTGCAGTCCACCCGGATACCGTGATCGTTACGACGTATCTGAATGCAAAGTCCCGGCGCGAAAGAGGTGTGTATGTGTGTTCGTATTTCTCTCGGTCCGAATCTTTGCGCGCCACCGTATATATACTCAGCGAGAGAATTGAAAGTGCTGAAAGGCGAATTGCCAATTGCTTCGTCGCTTCCACCCGGGGCTTACTATGGTATCAAATTGGAAATACTGTAACAGTTCTCGAGCACTCTGTGCTGTGAAACAAGACTATAAGATTCACTTTAAGCGCGGTATATACATACGTACATATACAGGTCGCGTATACTATATACAGAGGCGCAAGATTTGCCTCGAGAGGGTAGATATGCGTTAACCTGTCAAAAGTTTCATCAATCTTCCGAGATCCGGATGGATTTTGGATGCAATCCTGAGATTTTTTTGCGGAAAAATATCTAGTCATATTAAAAAAAACGGAGATATCAAAAATTTTTTTACAAAAATTTCTAAATTTTTGCAAAGGAAAATTTCTTCACAATAGAAACGTTTTCTACGGGAAACACGCTTGTTAAGTTATTTACCAAGCTTAAATGTGGATCGTATACTTTTTTCGTGTTCGACATGTGAATGTGACACATTACATTTAGAGTACGCAGAGGAAAATTAATTTTTTCAAATTGTCAACTCGTACCTACCCACTTAATCGTTCAATAGTCAATCGTTTCATTCATCGATGAACTATGTTATGAGCTCGACGCTCATTTATAGTGCTCGCGTCATGCCGACCGGTAGCGTGAGATGTGTCAATGGGGGGAAAGGGCTAGTTACGCAGCTGGCGCGTTTGCGTTAAACCATGCATTAAACGGACGCGAAATGGCGCAAAAATTTGCATTCTCGCCCCGAATCGAAAAATACGTAAAATATGTATGAGATGCGAGTCCGCAACTCGCAGTCGTCACGCTAGTACGCCGCGACTCGCGAAAATATTCCGCGCGCGCGCGCGCGCGTGACAGATCCCGCGCAAATGTTGCGACGTGTTTATATGCGCGCGATAACACATGTATATCTTGTTTCGCACCGCGATGTGGGTGGACGACAGGCGCTGGTGGTGGTGGCGGCGGCGGCGGCGGCGACGACGTTCGCATACTTACGCACGGCGCATGCACGCAACAGGCGCGACGATCAACAGACCGTGACGATGGAGAGCGTGGTCGTCTTCGGCGAGGCGTAGGCGTGAATCGACTGCGAGTATCTCGATTGTCAAATGCGCAGGGGATCCGTGTGCGAATTCGTGGGCTTGTGCTGCGCCGCGCAGAAGCTCAGGCCGAAGCACAGCATCAGCAACGCGACTGAGCCAATCAGTAAGTGGTTCGACCAGGACAGCGAGCACTTCCCTGAAACAGATGGCATCCGTCTGTCATCGACTCGACGAATATTCTGCGGCGTCGACACCCCCCGGGAATTTCCCGGCGGATAGCTCGGCCGCCTAATCGTCGTGCCGAGAGGTTGAATCTGATTGTCGCCGTAATGACTTAATCAGTGGCTCGCGGAGTAGATTAATAAAACGACATGAACGGATTTATTCCACGAGTTGCCCCGAAGGCAACAAGTTATTTTTTTACGAATTGCAATTAGAAATTTTTTTCTTAATGATTAATAATAACCGAATAAAAAGAATTTTACAACATTTTAACATTTTGAAACATTTTACAATATTTTACAATTGTCAGTTTTTTTTCTTAATAATATTTTGTTTTACTTTATAAATAAATGGTAAATGTACAATATAATACTCGCTACAGCGATCGAATCAGTTGTCTTTAAATAATTTGAAATACGAGATTACCTTCGTATTTCTATCAAAGTTTACAATTAAACTCAATTTATAAAATCCACAGGAGATATCATTTAACAGACGGAACGTGCTATCGAAATATATACGATCCCGTCATCGCTTTGACGTTTGGTTTGATGTCGGTCTGACCCACCAACTGGTCTATTTCCATGGTATTCACCTGGGGACGCTTGTCACCTATGCATCGAATACACAGAGCGCATGGATTATATGTATTCTCTCCATCCACCAGATAACTCTACAAAATCTTGTCAATATAAGAAAATGAACGATCCGCGCTCACGTAAAATGTTCCGGATTATTTTTTTGGGAGTTAAAATTTTTGCATCGATATTTCTTTTTCAGAATATAATCACCTTCCTACTATCCTATTTATAAAATATCGAAGCGTCGATGTAGAGTTTTTGAATTACAAGAGAGAAATAAAAAATTTTTTAATACGAGAATACAAGGCAGCCGCGAATATATAGAGAAATATTTTCCCCCAGTTATATCGCGTGGCAAATCTATCCGAATGCAAATTTAGTATCATGGATGATCCTGCGAAATACAACAACATGTACGCATCCGCAGTCACGACAGCAAATTCGCAGCAAATCAATAACAATCCCCCGGGTATTGAAAGGCAAATCACCACCCGATCGCCAACGTCGAATCAGATCGTTACGGGTACGCTGTAAAATTACGAGAAAATCAGAGGAATTGCGTTCGAGACCAGCGTGACGTGGATTGCGCGGCCCGCAAAGTTACAAGAGCCATAAGTCTCGACCGGTTTGCGTAAAGTCTCGGAATGGCTGTAGGTCGTTGAGTGCTCCGTAAAATGTTCCGGGAATTCGCCTGCGAAAGTGTGGGAAACTTCCACCGCCGATGCTAGTCCGTCGTCGTTGTCGTCGTCGCCGTCGTAGTGTAACGCCTTAAGAGTAATCACGTACAGACACACGTCCGCGGATTTCTACTGCGCCACATCGGAACGGCAATTTCTCGTTGAAGACGTCGTTAAACTAGGAAACGAGGAACTAAAGCGCAACTCCCCTCCTCTCCCTCCCCCCCCTCCCCCTTCCACCCGCGCGCGCCCGAGTTCGTCGAGCGTTAATTAGTTATCGAATTAGATCGATAACTCGCGCCGCATTCCACCGGAATTAAGTTCCGGGCTGCCATTCTCCGCTGCTCGCCGTATCGTTCGTATCGCTCTATACCGAATACGAACGGAGAATACTCACCGAGATTGTAAACATTGGCCCCTTTCCCGCAGGATTCGCGGACTTCCCGATTATCCCAGCCGATCGGATACATGAACAGACCGCCGCATATCATCGCTGCTGTAACAAATAGATAAAAATAGTCAATGAATTATAAATTATGCTATCTAGAGTTTAATATGCCTTAATTAAGAAGCGTATTAATAGATTTTATTTATTCCATCCACTCTTTGCAATTTTCTCGATGGCCTTATATATATATATATATATATATATATATATATATATATATATATATATATATTAAATATATAAAATGAAAACACATGTTGTAGAATTGCGTGTCGTATTTATTTATAAAAAAGCAAAATTTTAGAAGGAAGAAATAGTAACGAATTTTGCGAATCTAACATGATGTCACGTACGCGTTTTTCTCCCGAGAAATCAGTATTACGAGATTCCCAACGTCATCCCGCATCGATCATGTCCTACAGAGAGCCTGCGGGCGATTCTGTCATTTTTCGAAAGCGACCCTCGAACGCGAATAGAAGCAAATCGAGAACAACGAACTAACTTGAAGCGCGTAAATGGAATACGTCAATGTGCTGGAAGAAGGATGACGTTACCATGATATCTATTTTATTCGAGGACAGTTCATTATTTCGTCGCGAGATGTGAATTTCTCGTCGGTCCATTACGTTTACCTCCCATCAATTTGATGTGACCGGACAGATGTGCCTGGTTATTTTTAAAGGTGCATCATTCTTTTGTGTACGAGATATAAAAAGAACTTAAATTACGAATTTTTAATTATAATTCAATGTGTATGTGTGTGTGTGTGTGCGATATGTATTTTTCTTTTTCACAGTATTTGCGGCACATTGATGTAACATCGATAATGGCATTTGACGCGTAATAAATGAAATTAATTTCGAATCGAATTATTGAATTTTTAATTACAAAATGTAAAAAATGCGCGCATATGACACTCACCAGCGAGCAGTTGCAAGGAGCCAAGTATTCTCGTGTGTTTCGGTGTTTTTAGAATGTGTGGGAGGAATGATGACGCTGCTGCCAGAAGCGTCAAGGCGCCGATCACGGCAATCGCAACGCCGATTCCCATCGTGACTGTACTCGCTTGCCACCAGGCACTCGGTATGTCCCAAAAGCTGTAATGTAACATCACACTCACGATAATAAATTCCTGAAATCAATAGTCGCCTGTTTAATATTCACATTTTATATATCAAAAATTATTTAATTTTAGTTGATAGAGAATATGTTTCAAATCGTAAAATTCGTAAATATTTTTTTCATTCTTATATTTGCCCGTTATTAAAGTACAATTAAAAAAGGAAAAAGAAAACGTTAAATCCAACAAGCTATTTGCACGAAAATAATGTTTTATTATAATGTAATGGAACAATTTGAATAAAGCTCTAATCGGCGTATTTATCGAAAACTGGAATAAGCTTTATTCATTATATTATTTACGTATTTGTAGTTGTTCTACATTAATTAATATAACAAGGGATGCGGCTTATATGACGAAATTAGCGCGGATTTATCGAAGCCAGTATTTAAGCAAAACGAAAAAGCAAATATATTTTATTCTAATTACATCCCGATGTAATAATATTACGAGAACTACTAACTCAAACATAAAATTATATTGCATTTTGATGTATGTATGTAATGAGTTAAAATTGTCATAAGGCGAAATTAAACAAAGTTTAGCCATAAATTATATATCATTGCTTTGTAGAATTTTGAATAAATGCGATAATTAGTAATTTAATCGCATTATTCCATGAATTGGCACGTTAATTGGCGATTTTCCAATTTAAATTTTTCTATCAGAGATTTGTCTCAAATTTCTTAAATGTAAAAAATATTCCGCTATAACGAGATTTATTGGTTTAAAATATAATAAACAATTTGCGCCACATAAATAATTAGGATGTAAAAATAAATTTCATATTACTATTATAGTAATTTGAAAAATGTAAATTGAATATTTCAAATAAAGAAAATTAGTGAGATTATCAATGTCGAGAAAAACCACGTAACTATGCAGGATATTTTTTGTTTTATGCAAATATTTTTTGCGAGAGATATCGTGATGTAAAATATCGTATTATCTGTTTTTAGCTTCCCAAAGTTTTGACCCGTTAAACTGACCAAATGTAATATTTTTTTGCAGCGCACATTCTGACATAAAATATCGTATCGTTCGCTCTCCTGTTTCGAAAAAAATGGGATATTAATCGTAGTCAATGCTACATTGTTATGAATATTTTTCATTATTCTCATAGAGATTTTTGGGATTATTTTCTGTGAATTATATTACACGATTTCAATTAAGTAACTTAATTTTGCTTTGTATAACTTTAAATATTTCTAATTATCTCAAATATATGTTTCAATCTTGTTACATGTTCAATTAAAAGATAGTATCTAACGAAATGTAATATAAGTGTTATTTTTTTTACAATTCGTTTTAAATTCTTTCTCTAAGATTTGTGTAATGAAACGATTGCATGAATTTTCGAGTTATCGTAACTCCACGTCGAGAGATAACAAGTCTATAGAAACAGATGGAGTTATCAAATCAATCTCGATTTGCAGAGAATGAGCTTGTTATTAGCACCTACCGTGCTTATACCAATTGCATTGGAATGAGAAGAGGAGAGTCGCGCATAGAAACGTATTTTACACGCGTACAATTATATTATCACACGCGCTTAGCCGAGAATCGAGAATCGCTTGTTGTACCCGATTCACCACTGAACATTAATTAGATAGTGCAACAAATATAATCTTGTGTCCAGATTGCGATACTGCCATTGCACATAAATTTTATTGACATGCACAATAAATTTTTCAAAAGAGATCGAATTCTTCTAATGAATCTATTATTAAAATTAAGGACAGACATTGTCGAAAGCTTACCGGCATTTTGCCGAAAAATCGAACACGAGATTACGCTGGAGCAAACGTCATCTCACTATATTCAATTGACTCTCCATTGGATGAAATCTGACGGAATAAGTAAAGCTTCGCTCGGATCGAATACATCGCCATCGCGATGAAAAAGAAAGAAGGATGGAGAGAGCTTCGTCAGATGGTACTGACACCAACGAAGCCCCGACCTACATACGAATTTGCGAAAATTAAATCAGAGATCGCATACGCGGAATATACTTTTTTTATCATTTTTCCGTAGCGTGCTAGCGAGATCTCGTGTGCAAAAGAGTATATCTGGAATTAAATTTGCGGGTGACTCATTGTTAGCGCTTGTCTCCCCGTGCACTATTCTCGGCGAGAGAAATACGTTTTATAACGATACCTTTGTGGAATGGATGTGGAAATATACATAAACAAAGCAATATACATATGTTATAATTTTAATTCTCTCAGCTTACTTTATAATTTTTTTTAAACATTTTAATATTACGTATTAACACAAAAATTTGCATCACGTTCTCTTTAAAAATAATTCAAAAACATAATGTATATTAAAAACAAAAAGATAAAGTTTCCGTGTCTATTGACGAGCGCTTTGAAAAATACGCAATAGTAGTGCACGCGTTAACTTTATTTTCTATGCTTTCCATCATTGTACACGTGCTGTCATGAAGTAGGTTGTCGGAACAATTTCCATACAATTCTCCGCTACCGACGTCATCAACATATATCGCTGAACCGAACATATTGCCTGTTACAATTCATATAACGTGAAAATTTTAATTCTCTCAAGCATTTGCAAAAAAAAAAATGATTAACTGTAAAGTAGTATATTATTGATTTGAGTAAGATCAAACTCGACATAAATTATTCTCTCGATCACGTGTTGATCGACGCGCGCGTTGAGCAAATCACGTCGTTATCTCGTCAACTTTACGCGAGTGTGGAAAAAAAAAAGATGAAACTTCTATAATTTACCGCGGATCGTTACGTCACTTTTACCGCGGAAAATGTGGTAAGTTTTCCGTATTTTCGACCGCATCTATCGAAATCCTTTCTGGCAAACGCTCGCGGTAGTCGATAACGGGCGCTAATACGAATGCGCGGAATAGCTCAATTCTTGTTTTTAACTCTTTCGCTGATCCTACGATGCGAATACGGGGATTTGGTATGCATCGTTTAGCTGCCGATCGGATAGAGCGGTACTCGAAAAACACATGATTCATGGATACCTTAATACATCGCATTCCCAAAGCGCAATTCAATTCTATTAATCTCGCGTGCTTACACACCGTTATTGCGAGTGAGATAATTGTTATTCCCATTATTATCATTATCAGTTCCATATAATAGAGAATAGAGCGCAAACAAATCTATATATCCTCCGATTAATTTACTGTATTGATATTAATTCCCTCTATTATAATTACTATTAATATAGGAAAATTTATTTTAACGCGTGCTTAATGCAGGTTACATGTAATGCATATATTTTTTATTAAGCAATTTAATTTAAAGTTATCATAGTTTATTATTATTTTAGGAGAAAGAGATATGCTGTTGAAAATATACATAGAGATGATCGAATGACTGACATTTAATTCAATTATTCGTATGCATTCAAAAGTTAAAATAAACGGATCCCGAATTAATTCCTGTATTAATAATCGAGAGATTCTCTTTTATTCGAGTAAAACGATTAAAGAGTCATGATATTTTGACTGAAACTTATGATATTTCATATAACTTTTTATTCCATGCATAGAAAAAGTCGCGCCGTTTCCCTACCTTTCCATTTTTTATAATTTCCTTCGTTAATAACGATGCTTTGTATAGTTTTCATGCCGCGAGCCAATTGCGAGTTTTACGATCGCTCGGAAGAAAAATTCTTATGCCCCGTTTTCTCTCGACCTGCACGAGCATTAGCGTGAAATTATTTTGGTCGCGTGACACGAATTACACAAGCCACTTGAGCTCGGTTTAAATTATTCGGATTCACTTCTCGAACTCAAATTAATCCGTTATTGAATTTTAAATATTCATCCTCGCGCCTGCGCGAGGAATACGCGAATACGTGTAAAGTTCCTGTTTTTATCATGCACAGAACAATTTGTATAATTAAGCTGCTACATATAATTCGCGATAAAAGCCCATTTCTGACAAACCCTTAATTCTTGATTATATCTCTCTCGGTGGTTGTAATATATATATATATTATACTAAATATTTATTAATCTAAAAATATATAAGTTTTACGTCTTATCATATTTAATATTTTTCTGAAATAATCTCCATAATCTAAGAGATATTTAGTGGGCGAGCTTCGCTCTTCTCGCACTTTAGGAATCGCGGACATAGAGGAGGCTGTGCACCGACTATGCTTTGATGTGGGAATACATTAATGCGAAAATACATACCTGGAGTACCTCGCGCACTCGTAAACTATCTCGGGCGTGGCGTTGGGAGCCCTGATTCGCGGGTAATTGCAACGCCGAAAGGAACTGAAGTATGCGTCTGCCTTTCCCAGAAGTCGTCCCTGAAATACACAAGGCCGCAGAAACGGTAACCATTACGTTACTGTGGTTGCACTGTGTTTTAGCGCCAGATTTTATAATAAGATTCTATAAAATCGAAGGGCAGTTCGCTAACTATAAATTTAATAAGATCTAAAGAGGAGGCGTACTTAAAATTATATAATATTAATAAAAAAGTTGAATAATGTTCATAAATATTACAAAAAACTTTGCGACTTTATTTTACATTTTTTTAAGTATAATATTTTGAATCACGTATTTATGAAATAGAAAATAATAATAAAAACATTAAAAGTTTGAATAAATATAAGATAGATGTTACGTCAACATTATTTAAATACCGACGCGGAAAATCATTGTGTCGATCGAGCGTAATAACATCTGGAGTAAGACACTTAGGTGTTCTAAATACATATTTTATACGCGAAACCCTATTACAGTGTATTGAGAAAAATTTTCTCCCCTTTCTAAGAAATTTTGCAAGCGGCGCCAAAGAAACGGAAAATGTCTCGCCGCCTTGTTTGAATGCTTTTGATTGCTTCTCTTAATACGGAAAAAATATAACACAACCGTCTGTCGGAAAAGGACAAGGAAGCGGAAAGAGGTCGTAATAAGCTTGCTTGTCGTTTACCAAATGCTATTTTCTTTCAGAGAGCTCGTTCTTTTCGCATTTATTTTCATTAACAAACCGTAATAAAAGTGTCTAGGTAAAATTGCACGATTTTGTAAACAAGCTCTTTTTTTCAATATTTCATAATATCCATAAATAAATGTAAAATATTGAAAAGCTATATTTAATAATCAATACAAAAGAGGCGTATCAGTAATTTTTTTATTATTCTTTTTATATTAAACTCGATTTTCCGACATAATAATGGAAAAAGAATTAAATCATTATTTTGAAACAAAAAATCCTGAAAGTGATCATATTATACAAACAGTTAATATATTAAAAATTTTTATTTTATTGAATGTTGATATAAAATACATAAAAAATTATACATGATATAAAAAATTTTTGCAAGTCTCTCCTCTTATGAATCTAAATTCTTTCAGTGATTCTCTAATGCGAAGTAGCATTAGATTACCAATTTTAAGCAGTATAAACAAACTTAAAAAGAAATAGAATCACAAGCAATAATTTAAGAAGATTTTAGAAAAGAGAAAATTTTTTGTATATTAACTTTGTCATTATCCGCGAATCTACATTTTATAAAAAAGTTTGTAAAAAAATTGTACAAATTAGCTGTTGCCTAGAAGAAGCAAAATAGATTTATCGAATAAAAAGAAACACAGACCCGCAATCATTTAATTGGTAGATAAAATTTTATTTTTCAAGAGTATTTCATTTATCATGCGATGCGAAGAATATGAACAAGTTGGTCTTCTATTCCATTTGAAAATGAGACTTTGTTTGTAAACTTGTATTTTGTATCTGCAACGCAACATCGACTAGACCACGACCAAGTAAAGGCAAGTAGTCGCGCGAAGTACAAAGTTGTTACCCTTACCCAACGGTATTCGTCCCATCAACTTCTCTCTCGACCAAGTTGCCGGTGCCCGAAGCGTTCTTGTCTCGTTCAAGAATCTTGTACGCGTAACGAACGTCTCGGTAAATTTCAAGGACCGAAATTTTGCCTCGCATCACGGCCAGAAGGTTGTTACACTTGTTGACAATGCTTGCTACATGGTTACATCGCGAAATCATTCAATTATCCGAATTACACTACAAAATAAACTATATCATTCCGGTACGTAATTATATTTGTCGCAACAATATTTTGTCACAAAAATATATTTTTTAAATTTTAATTTCATTTTATTAACATTGCATAGTTTGATTCTATGTTAATAAAAAAAATATATAAATAGGTTTGAGTTCTATTTATAGTATTTCTTAGCGCTGAGATATATTTCTTGCATATCTTTAGTCATAATTCTTTTTTTTGTTTCTGAGTTTCTTTTCGGGTAAGTTACAAAGACGTGTTTGTATTAAGACGCGTGCACTGTAGAATTAATGTTTCAGTTACGTTGTTTCGTTTGCCGTTTAGAACGAAGAATCCGATTACTATCGCCGCTCCACGATCCATCTTGTCAGACGACTCGAGCTTGTTCGATTTCTCACGTTTTCTTTGCCGCTCTCTTTCTCTTATTTCTCTAGCTTCTCCGCTTTTTTATTTTCCCTCCTATAGTTGCTCTTTTCTCACTGTTTTCCCGTGCCTCGCCTCTTTGTCGCAGATGCTGGTATCTCACTTTACATCTCGCGCACACGAACGAAACGATGTGAAAATGAAAAGTAAATACTATGTGCGAGGTAATGTTGTATCCTCTCGAATAACATTGCAGTCTTAACATTAGAGCTCAGGTGCAACGGCGCTTTAAAGCAAAAATCCGTTAATCCGTATTCTAACGGAGGTGCACGCTCCATCTCCGGCTTTTAACTAATTTACTGAAATACATCGATATACGTATAATCGGATTACACTTAATTACGCAGCAGGAATCAAGAATTAATGGATATTGTGGAGTGTAGCAGCCGCTGCGCGTCGCTCTCAACATTCCGCGCGGAACTCGACCTCGGCAAGTCTTGAAATTCGAGTTTACGAGTTTTAGCCATTCGATTTCCCGATGAATACTGCGCGAGTGATAAATGGACCGTCGGTTGAATACTCGAATGTAACAAAGTGCAAAAATAACGTAAAAAAAAAAAAAAATATGCAAACTCTATCTTCTCGTAAACTAGGACTTTTACATCGAGATAGAATCGTTCGTTATTCAATAAACTTAATGTTATCGCAATCGTGAAACGTGTCGTAAGCTCACGAGAATCTCGATACTGACATTTTACGGGCCGAGCACGCAAATTTCACCGGTTTTATCGCGATGTCTGTGAAATTGCTTTACGATCGCCCCGAAGAAATTGTCAGAGTCATCAAAATCGTCGATACAAAGCCCGTCCGACGACTCCCCGGGGAGGAAAAACGGCTTTCTTCGTGTCTTCGCATAAGTCGTTGCTCGTGCACGTGTACTTTACACGAATAAAAGTCCTGAAAATGCGCGAACTATGATCGTACAAAATCCGGAATGATCCTTCGGCAAAGTTGCACGAACGCGAGAACGACGTCGTATAGTTGCACGACCGTGGAACGAGGAAATGTAGCCGCGGCGAAGTTCCCCCACGCACTCGATAAGTGTAATTTTAGATGTTGCCAGTTATCGGCTAAAAGTTGTCGGTTGTTTTGTAGCTGTTCGCTAGTCATATGTGAAAATTGAGCGAATCGTCAACATGTATATCGTCGGGAAAAATTAACTCGATTATGATCGATAATAATGCTATTCTATCGCGTGTTATCTGATTCGATAGTATATCGTTCTCATATTTATCGACATGGCTGCTTTATCACTCTATTAATATCGCACGATGCAATAGGTATTGATTTAATTATAAAAGGAATATATATTTATAATGCTAGTTTTATATCTAAGGACAGAGGAGAGAGAAAATGCGCGGAAAAGGAGAGAAAATTTTGAATTTCATCAATTATCTACGGCTGCTTCGAAACTTTCTTAAATTCCTTTGAGAAGATTATCTAACTCTATTCCAATTCTTAAAAAACTTTAATGACATTAAAAAGTTAAAGAACACTTTTGCAAGATAATTCTGATTTTTTTTTTATAGAGTAACATATAACACAATTAAGAGGAAAAAAAATATCGCTTACCTGAATCCAGTAAGGCAAATAAAAACCGGAGCACGCCAGAATCGAGGCTACGGTGGACAGAGTAGCCCACAGCACGCACAGCACTGTCATCTCATCGGTTTAAAAGTGTCCGCCTCTCTCCCTCACGCACCGTTGTTCATCCTCCATTCGTGGATAATTATCAAAGTCTCCGAAAGTGGATCGTCGGCGATCACGATTACGTACTTTGTCCGTACGAAGAGGGTCCTTCCATCCGATCGCGATCCAATGTCGACAGCCGTTTTCGACAACGTTGACCCGTCGTCTCTGTCGCTTTTAAATCGCCCCCTCTTTATGTCATAGGCTGGCAAAAGGTACCAATCGATCGTGCAAGTGACATTTATTAGGGTATTGATGGTCACGTCGCGGCTCGCTTGATGCTCTCAAGAGGAGGGGGAGGAGGAGGGGAGAGCGAGAGCGTTCGATCAGCTTCGATCGATCTCTTAATCGTGGATCAAGTCATGCCGGCGTTCTCTTTTTGAGCATGAATGCTCTAATCATCATCCCCGATCTGCGTCGTCGTTTTTCGCTGGCAAGAACCTTCGGCTCGCCGTGGTTAATTCGGCCTCTACCAGATTATCCCGCTCGTAAAACGTGACCGAAAGTATCACTTCGTCGAATGAGTCACGCAGTTAATTTCGATTCTTGTTCCGTAATACGCTTCGTCGCATCTCGGAAATTGATATTGAACGACGATGAAACAAGGGCACGATATCTCAAGTTACTACGTATTTATGTGCGTGGAAACTAATAAGGAAGTTATCCTTCCAGACAATCAGCCACTATATATGAAGTTTCAAGATCGATCTGTTCCGTTTTGACATCCTAATACTGCCAACAAGAGAGAAGTTCATTATTCAGTAAAACTTGTCAACGCTGTTCGTTTATGATCTTTATTTTTTCCTCGATGTATATTTTAAATAGATTGCGTTATTATTTCATATCGATCTAGTTCACCGACACACAGTTCGAAACGCGACGCTTATCGAAACACGTCCGGCGATAAATCCGTAATTCGACGGCCACATCCTTCACTTTTTCACTCTGCGTCTGATTTATCGTGGAATGTTTTCATCGAGGGTCGCTTAATTTCTTGCAGGGATGGTACCTCGTTCCGCTGCCAGACGCGTTCTTCGCTGTTAATTATAGACTCGGCCGCCACATCGCGGTTCACCATCCACGCCGCGTGCCCGATAAGTATTCGCTCCGTCGTATCATCCGAGACGATCCATTTCGGAGCACACACACACCGCACTCTCACGACGCGGGAGATGTCGAAGAAATCACCCGCGTTGGCTCGTTCGATCGAAATGAATGAGATCTCGCGACTGTCGAAATTTAATTTCAGACTCCTTCTCAGATAATCCTTTCGTACGAAACGAAAACGAGACGACCGACGACGAGAAGAAATGTAACGTGCGCGAATGTCCGACGTCGCCTCGTCGTTCTCGTCGTCGTCGTCGCGCACGGCGCTGCTTCGTGGCTGCGACTGAACGGTTCCGTTCTCCACATTCAGCGCGTTCCTCCTCCTTCTCTCTCTCTCTCTCTCTCTCTCTCTCTCTCTCTCTCTCTCTCTCTCTCTCTTTACCCACCCGCGCCCCGACCGCACTGCGTGGGAGAACGGAGAGTGCCGCGACGCAGCATCCCGCCTCTCGGACATCTGGCGGGCACACGGATGATGGTGTACATATACACGCGTGTGTACCGCACGGGCGTGTGCGTGCGCAATGTAACACGTGTACGAATCACATTGTCGGCCGTACCCGTTTGTTAATGGAGATCAAATAATCTCTCGTCCTTGTCTCGAAGTTTCCGGCGCGATGAATACGCGATGCGACGTCGTGGTGAACCACGAAGAAATAAATGATGATTACGGAACATTGCCTCGCGCTGGCCTATTTTTCGTATACCGATTATTATGCGACGACAGAGTTCATTGTTATCCCGCTGCTATTCGAGCATTAATCATGCTTGCGTGTATTCTTTTTTTTTTTGACACGTATAACGGCACGTCAATCGATAGACTGACGGACTTTAACAGGGTCCCTGGGGTATCAATTTAGGGATGAAGAGCTTGACGCTTCAGTTGTTATGCGCTAAGCCGAAATAACTGAGAGTTTATAACTGTATACTACTACTCGTTAATAACATCGCGACACATAAAATCGCAGTTTATACAATAGACGTTTTGTTTTTATTTGAATTTGTTATACACGCAATATGCTACGATTGGAGGATTTTATTATTAAGTTAGAGATTATATGCGGTTGCACAGTCCACAGGAAATGAACGGATGAGAAACAGTAAAGTAATATTTGATAACCGAACTCTTGGCGCAAATCCAGAGATAATAGCTTGAAGAATGATTCTGTTTCTAAACAACAGAAATCAGACATTTTTATTGTACAAATTCTCTGTGCTTAAAATACAAAAGCTTATAATTGTCAATGAATTTGTGTTATTCCCAATTTCATGAATATTGATTTGAGACGTCAATGCGCCCTTCTGCCGTAAAAACTTCCAAGGTCGAAATTGAAAATACGTTAACCTGTATCATTGAGCCATTATAAATTGGAGAATCCACCAGGCCAGTAATAAAAACATTATTTGAAGATTAAAAAGGGAGAGAGAGAGAGAGAGAGAGAGACGCTCATAAAAAATTAAAAATTTACTCTTGGCATGTTATTTCATATATTTTTCTAATATACATACATCCATTGCTTATTTATATCTTTTAAATTTATACACACCGCTTGGTTGATGAATCTGCCAGCGCATTGTTGTTCCAGCTAATGCTGCTCTACGTCCATCGTGGAATCTCGTTAACATTTCCATCATCCATCATAAAGACATAGAGATGCTCTCGCTCATACTCGCCGCGCTATCGACGGACTCGAGTGTCCCTTTTGGCATCGCTATCAGTCGCATTAGGAAAATGAACCGCTGTTTTTTTTTTCTCTCTCTCTCTCTCTCGCGAGTATCACGGCGACTGTAGATATAAAGAGAGACTACAAAGCCTGAAGAAATAAGGATAAGAGCGAGACCGGAAAATGCGGTGGAGAAAAGAGGACAGACTGACAACTCGGAGCAGAAACGGCGACGATGTAACGTTTCATTTCGCGTGGAACGGTATAAAACTTTCCGTTCTGCCGAGAGAGAAAGAGCGCAACCAGTGCTCATTTACGAGCGTGTATATACACGAATCCAGGCTACACCTGACAAGCAGAAAGAGCAAAGTACTTGGACGATTTCGTATAAAGTCTCATTTCGGTGTAAACTTTATCGAATTTTCAGTGCGGTTACCATGTAACGCGCGAGATATCTTATTTGTGCGTAAGCGTATCTTTATACATGCATTTTTACGCGCTTACATTATCGATCATAACATTGCAAGAGTAATTTTAATTATATCATGTATCAAATTATATTTAATTATATCATAATTTTAATTATATCGTATATCCAGAGAACGATATGGGTTAAGAGAAGAGAAATCAAGTAATGTCTTATATATTTCCAAACGTTCAGGGAACGTTCAAGCGCTTTCAGGGAAATCAACTCAAAGGAGAAGGTCCGAGATGGAGCGATGAATGCAGGGAAGAAACTTCCGAGAACGGAGAGTAAACTCCTTCCATGCGATATCATCGCGATGGTCCGGACTCTTCCTCCGCCGTCGAACGAGAAAAGCGCTATCCCCTCAAACAGATTATGAGTCTCGGATTTATTTTTACGGTCGGATCCCAGCATTCGTATCTGCGCGCCGTGGATGTGGAGGCAAACTGATACCACCGCTCTCCCTTGATTCGATAGCGGTGTTCGGAACCACGACACCGTGAAATATATAGCGGCGCTCCTCTGTAGGAAGCAACACGAGCGAAAATAATCATCGTCGAACGGCGTCCAAGAGTGTCGAGAGGGAATCGATCGGGGATTACGCTTTTCCCTTTTTCACGGGAGATAGCATTATAATGCGAAAGCAACCGTATGTACGAATCAGTTTTAATACGCTTTCGTGTTTATCGCAAACCGCACGCGTGGGCGGTTGATCGCGTGTAGGAAATTAGAAGATGAGAAGAGAGGCGCACGAGAGAGAGAGAGAGAGAGAGAGAGAACGATCTCTCATTTCTCCATCTCCGTGCTCTTATCTTCCTCTGTTTGCTCGGATAATGAGCTCTCCCAGTCGCTGTATAGCCGTCGGCGTGACGTTTAACGTTGTGCCAACTGTACGGGTGTTCGTACAAGATGCGCGTAAAATAACGAACCGTTATTTCCCACGTTCCCGAGAAAATTACGTATCGCGCTAGGATCAAAAGACGGGCGGCACTTGAAAAAGATGATTTATCGGATAGCGGCGCCGCGCTTCCGGCTGTTACGATACGATGCGTCAAACGAAGTGCCTCGGGCGCGAATCTTTATCTCTCTCGTCTTGCGATAAGATAGATTTTACAAAAGGAGATCGCAAGGGGTTGGGATTTACCCGATCCTCCTCTCTCGCCTCTTGCGCGCGGTTACTGGATGGAGAAAAGAATATTCTTATCTCCGAACGTCTCCGAGCGGTCGCGAGGCTGGCTGTTGAATAAATACAGGTCGAGATTCGAGACGCGTCACCGAAGAATTCTGCGATTTGTCTGGCTGGACTCGAAACGCCGTAAGATGTAAAATGCGGGGATTTGAAAATGCACGCGGAAGGGAAGAAAGAAGTACGTGAAAATATCGAGAAGTGATATTATTTTGTTAAATTTCATATAAGAATATTCTTATAGGAAGCATGAAAGAGGGAGAATAAGTATCTCACGAATGGCCGTGAAAACAATTATGAGCAAAAACATCGCCGTTCTTGCTACGTAATATTCATGCGACATAATTACAAACTCTCATTTATATCTCATATTGTGCACACAAATAATAATTTATACATGATATTGTGGTATGAACTATTATTTATTAATTTTTATTAATTATTATTAATTATTATTAATAATAATTAATAAATAATAGTATGTAACCTATGTATGAATGAAGATATTATATATGAATTATTATATGACGGATTAATATAATATTGAAAATTGTAAAATAACTAGGTTGCACAGAATTGTTTACCTAACACAGAGAAACTTTCTCGTCCTCTCGCGTACACGCGATAAATGACTCTGAGCCCCTCCCTCCGCGCTCGAATTAATCCTTTCGCCGGAAAGAATTCATTTTTCCCGTAGATGCCTAATTACGCGCATTTTTTCCATCATTCTATCCATCCGATCTATCCCCGGTCATCTAACTCGAGAAAGAAAGAGAGTGAATTGTGTGCTTCCCAATAGGAGAGGATCGGTCATGAATCACTAGTGAAACGAACGTGATGCCGAAGTTAAAACAACGAAAACTCTTATTTTAATTAGAAATGTTAGGAATGATCGATCTTTTGTTCGAAAGATCGAAAAATTGTAATAATATTGCTATAAATTAGCATTATGCGCCAACTTGTTCCATCTCCATATCTCCATATCGAACACTGCTTGGCAGTGTTTAGTCATGCTTTCCACGAGTTTTTCTGACGTAGCCCTCGGCTTAATGGTCGCCACATGGCCCCAACATGCTAGTTTTAACGTCACTTTATTTTTCCCAAGCCTCATCGTTATGGCTGAATCTAAAATGGATAATGCCGTCATCATATTTAGACACTCATGGGACTATTCGGCGATCCGCACTTTCCAAGCATTTTAATTAAATAACAGCACTCAGAAATATCGATAAGACATTGTTATATGACAAAGATCAGATATTTGCTTAATAAGGTAGATAGTTAACGTGAAGCGCGGAGGCTGTCGCTATCGAGTATTTAAGTGACAGAAATCCAACTTGGATCGTGAGGGTCAGCCTCGGCGTCGACCTGACGGCGTCTTGCCGTCAGTCCTCCAACATTAGACGACGTAGACAACAGGCGGGAATCATGCTAATAAACTCGCCTGCCAGCACATCACAGAATGCATTATTAAACAGTAAATGACGGTTGTTGACAAAAATAAAATACCGGCATTTACACATCGCTTTGACGCGACATAAAAATTTTGAACATATCTCTCTTCCTGGAATCATAAAATACGTGCAAATCTCTGTTATTCGGTACACTGTTATCACCGCATATATAGAATATTAATCTACAACATGGCAAATTTTATCATTCTCGTTTTTGTATATCAGATAAATAAGAACGTAAAAAATGGATTTGTAATGGATTATCGAAATATGACAGAAAATGTTCGATCAAAATTTAAAGTCAGTTGCGATATAATCTATGTCTTTATTTCGGCGAGATATCAATTATCGGTATAAAGAGAAGGATAGAGAGAAGGGAGGGAGGGAGGGCGGAAGGGGGGAGGGAGGATAGCGATAGGATGACATGCGAGACACAGAGATAAATGCGAAACTAGATGAAACTTGCGTGACAATTTGAATATATCAAACTAATCGTATAGCAATAGAGCGCTACGTCACATGCATACATATGTATATGCATCTGTACGCGCCGCAATTTGATTGTATTCGATTCTCGATAGCCGGACGAAGTTAGCGAATACGTGAGCGAAATTTCGAGCCGTAACGACTCGAAACTTTCTCGAGATTGACGCTTTAGCCCCGCTCTGTGGAATCGCCGCCGCCGTTAACTCTCGTACATCCATGCATGTGTCCATCCATAAATTGTTCTATCCATTAGTTAAATCCGAATTGAAATTCGTACTTAACGCGCGAATCGGATAGATAGCACACCGTTCGTTTAACGTATCTGCTTAAATTTTCACGTCGAGACAGTTGCAAATTATCAGCTGTACGCGGTACAACAATTTCGTACCTGTTTCAACGCGTTTCAATGTAAGTTGCGGAAAGTAAACACAGTAACACGTATCTCGAAATATCATGTAAATGGCCAATATTTTTCTTTCATTGAAAAATTATAAAATAATTAAAAATAGATATATAAAGTTCCTATTAAATAAAATATAAAGATTATATATATGGTAATATATTTGCACGAATATTTATGATACAGCCAATCGACAATTTTATTATTTTACGTTACTTTTCAAATATGCGTTTCGAATATGAATTATGTACATTCGCTACGGTTAAATCAAATTTTAATTTTATAACATTTTTATTTTATAACGTCATCATACTACGCTTTTGTTAATATATCATAATTATTCTACTCAATTTTTTACTACTTTTTCTTAATAATTTTTATTCTTTCTTATATTACATTTAATATTTTTATGAATTTATAAATTTATTCTCATACATAATTAAAGCTATTAAAGTTTTATATATATTGCGTATCTCTCAAAAATTATGTTATAAACTCTTGGAAAATGACTATTATTATCAAATTGCCAGCAGCGAATTTTTTTATCCTTCGCTCGATCTTTATTCCAAATTATTATGACTGCTCATCTTATACATTTTTTTAATCGAAGAAGTTTACGCATAAAAACGTTGATTAAGCATGAATCACAGGCCTGCTGCATCATCTCGCGAGGATCGGCTCGTCAGTCGAAAACGAACGTGTTACGCCTCGGAGCGATTCGGTCGGCATGCACAGAAACGGCAAACATCCCCGAAATTGCACTTTAGCGCCCCACGTTTTTCCCCCAGATGAAATGGCAATAAAAATATTGTTTACGACGGGAATAAAACCTAACGTTCCCCACCTTGTTTTCTCCTTCCTACCCCGTCCATTTTGCCCGTCTCGTCCCGTCTCGCTCGAGCACCGCCAAATAAAAGTGTCGAGCAAAAAAAAAAAAAAGATAAAAAAAGATAAACATGAAAACGAGAAAACGTCGCTTACCGTGCGCATTCGCACGTCGTAACGCGCGCGCGCGCGCGATGTAGAATGAGATGAGATGAAATAGAATGAAACGCGAAATGAAATGAAACGAGGGCGACAAAGGTAGTGGTGGAGAAGAGACGGGTAGGGTGACGAGAAAGGGCGAGGAAATGAAACACGGACGAAATTTGTGGGACGATGATACGACACGCGGCACGCACGCTCCTATATAACGTGTACACTGATAGCGATGGGCTTATATACGTGATTTAAAATGTTGCTGTTAATTCTCTGTAGAAATTTATGAATATATTTGTATCTCTTGAATTTTCATATACTCAACAACAACTGCTGAAATTTTTATCCACGTTATTTCATGTTGCGCCGCTCATCTCTTGCTTCTTCTTTCCAAAATAGTTGAAACCACGTTCTTTGCTTGTGTATTTTTTCTTCATTTAATCATTTAAAAATATATAATTACACGCTTTTTAATTAAAATTTTGAATTGAAAATACAATCGAAAGTATTATCGGCGCACCGATTTAAAAAATACTATCGGCTCAGACTGGATGGACATTAGTTTCTAAATTAGATCTGCTACACGAGCACGTAACCCAATATACGCGTACAACGCAATATTGCGGCAAGCGAACAGGAATTATTGACGCCGCAATAACTCGGAAACACTAAAAGGCTATGAATGCTTAATGAAATATTCGCGGATATTCGATCGGCCGCGTGTATTCGACTATTCCGCCGTGAAACTTTCGATCTTCAAGACGCATTAATTTCACGGCTACGTGTCACGAAATATACGGACGACATCGGATACGGCTCGTTGTTTTTCTGCTGCCACTTTCACGAAAGACAGAGAGAGAGAGAGAGAAAGAGAGAGAACGAGTTTACGGAAAATTTCGACGAAATGCAATCGCACAGAGGCGTGAATATATAACGCTGGATATGTACGATTCTCGTCCACCGTGACACGACCACGATGCGCATCGCCGACTTTTTCTCTGGCAAACTTCGTTGGGGAGTTAAAAGATATTGCGTAGCCGTCTAGCAGCGAAAAATAACGAGGGATGCGTTTGCAGTAAATAATTTGCATACACCGAGCGCATAGAGCATAATGTTGCAAAAATGTAAAAATACGCGACATCGTTCGCGCATGAAAGAGTCATCGTTCGCTCGATACATTAATAATAAAAGAGCGCGCTTATACATTATTTCAAAGATTCCTGATGGAAATAGCGTGCGCCTTTTGCCCTGAATTTAATGTACTATTAAATTGAATTGACAGAATTGCCGTTAAAATAGCTCAAACACCGCGCGTATGCAAAATGTGCGGAGAATTTATACGTTCCTTTTGAATTTCTCATAAACTGGTTGTTGTTTAAAAAAGGTGAAGCGAAACAGTGCTTCCTTTGTGCGAGGATTATGTCAAAACGATTTTATTTCGTACGATAATGGCAGCTTCAATTCATCCGCATTTTATTAAAAGTTAATTCGCTTTTCATGATTTGTTCTTTGTTCAATCTTTGATATTTCATAATGAAACTCAATAAAACGATTTGTGTTATCCGCACGAACGCGCAATATCTACAGCTTTTTGAATTTTACCATCATTCATACGCCGCGAAAATATTTAATATTAAATTAAATCAGAAATTTGCGAAGGAAAGTATAAAGTTGGCATAGGGGGACGCGGACGGCGGGGGTTTATGAATGCTTAATGACATTAAAATATTCACGGGAAATGCCATCGCCGCCGGGATTTCCACATTACGTATTTCGTGATAAAACTTTGCATCACGTCACAACCGGCGCGCTCTTGGCGCGTCCAACTTTCGAGGAGCATTAATTTCACGCCTCGGTCAAATATACGACCGAATGCTCGGTTGCGCCTCGCCGTTTTTGCGCGACGGTGCCCAGCCGCTGTTCCAGTAAATATACGACAGCGCAAATCCGCCCACTAGTCATCCCTTCGGCGCCGTCAAGTTTCATCGTTCCTAGCATAGGAATGTTTTAATATTATTATATCATTGCGCATAGAGAGAAAGAGAGAAAGAGAGACATTTTTTTCCTTTAAGAGTCTCTAATAATTACTAGCTCTGCTTATTTTCATGTGCATTTTATTTAAATATATCTATATATTAATATACTCTTCTTTTCTCAAAAAAATTATAATTTTTTAATTACGTAATCATAAATTATACAACGATAATTCACTAATTATTTATTAGAATATTAACATTTATTTTTTATTTATTTAATGTAATATATTTTGATATTTAATAATAAAGTTTAATTTATAATTGATTAATTGTACATTGCAAAAATAGCTTTTAATTTTATTTAATGCAGAAAATGAATTGTTTAATAATATTTTTTAACTGGCATATTATTTTCTCATCGTGCATTTTTCACGTATAATGTTGTATTAATGATGATTAAATAACCATGGACGTAGTAATCATGAAATCAGCGATATATTTTCATTGCTTTAAAATACGGATATGTCACACAAATTATTTCTAAACGATATTTATTTTCATAATATTTATAATTGCGATTAAACATTGTGAATATCGAAGAAATCAATTGTGATTAATTGCTGTAATTGCTATATTTATGATTATATATATATATATATATAGATATATAATTTATTATACAATGTACATATATAATGTATTATTGTTATCTCATTCTTCACTCTTTGTGTTCAATATAATATTATATATAGTATTAATATATAATTAATAGTCACAAAATATGTATGTACGGTCATAAAAATTATTATCTGACTACATCTGAAGGATTTCACTAAGAATAAATATCATCTACAAGTAAGATTGTATCGGGAGTGTCGAGAAAAATATCGTTTCATTATATAAATGCAATATATCGCATCGGTAGTACAATTATGCGACAGTTTCGTCAAGTAAACTCCGCGCAACCGTAGGTACAAGTATCATAAAGTGTAAGCTTCTATGAGCAGAGGAAGAGCATCATTTAGAAGCACTCGTGGCTATACCGGCACTCGAAGCTTAAGCTTCTCCACTCAATGGCTATTCTACCATTGAGCCGCTTGTCAAATAATCCTTTGTTTTCATCTACATATTCTATAATTACTATAATAATTTCAAAAGTATAGAGAAAAAATATCAAATAACTATCCTGTAAATATATATCGTATCAATAATAGAAATATGCAATTTGAGAGTATTTAATTTTTACTTTCAAAATATATAAAGCACGTTTAGTTTTAAATTATGAGGTAGCCTCTACACTCTGAACATTTATCGAAATTAGTTCTTGGTTCTCTGTCGTATCAACAAAGCTAATGTTGTAAGTACCGGTTTTTATGTGAATGAGATTGATCCGGAGGCGAAATTAAATTGGCGAACTTTTGCCATCAGATTAACACTATCAGGATTGTGGTTGAGCGCCTGACTACGGAATTTCGATGTAACGCGACAGCAACTTTTAATTTTACTGTTCTTCTTTGAGATTAAATCGTAAAACGTGACCAACGTTGCCGTATGTTGTGTGCACGTACATCCCAAATATTTTGACGCTGATAAATTTTATTATATCGCATTTTATTTATTCAACAAACCGAATATTTTGCGCAAATGTACATATATTAAATCAATAACGCGCAATTCGGCGAAAGAATGCTTCATTCATTTAAATGTGCATGCACACGTTTATTATGCGACGCATAAATTTTGCTATACAAAACGTGTCGAAAATACAATGTTTTTTTGTTAAATATTTACCAAAAAAAAACATGGAATTTTTGTTGGCTATATTGCACAATGAAGAAAGAGGGAGAGATAGAGAGCGTATTGAAATATTTTAGACGGTGACACGGCATTATGACAATAACGGTATTTTTAATTTCACGCTAACATATTTTCGAGAATTATTTTACGGCCATTTACCCCTCTGTGCCATTCGGAAAAATCTCGATTTGCGTCAGCAAGGAGTACCTTATTTTATCTTGGAATTTCATCGGAATAAAGTTTCGTCGCCGTCGTCGTCGTTGTCAGGAGACCACGATCAACCTCATAATGTCTCATGCGTGTCTCGGAACGTGATTTCGCTGCTTTTAATGTCCTATTATCAATCTCTCGAAATGATTTCGCGCCCCTTACCTCCCGCAATGAAGGACGGAATATTCATGAGGCAATGAGAGCGGCACCGAGCCCTGTCAAGTCTTTTATGCAAGTCGTTCGACCGTCCACTTCACGATCCTTTGTTTAAGCGCGATAATTATTAATGGTATTTCGCGCTGTCGTCCACGTTCTACCGCCTCGTACTCCCTCGTTTTCCCGGGTACCATCACTAGTCACTCGTCGGTGTCCCTCGCAGACGTGAAGTTCCTTCTAGCTCCCAGAAATAGAGCGGCGCGAGTTTTCTAAAGGTCCCGTTCTCTAGCTTTCCTGTTGGATGCTATAAATTATGGAAGAAAGTTTGAAAGAACAATGCAAGCCCCTTCTTGCCGTGCGAGAGAAGAGTTAATTGAAAACTTCTGCATAGAGGCTGGACTTTGGACGGGAAACCTATGCATACGCTTAATTGGCAAATCGATTAAAATTGTGATATAGAATAAAGGCTACTTCGAGCGCCTATATCAATTTTCTACGCTTTTATGAATTAGAATATTTTAGGAAAAAAGAAATTTTATTTTTCACTTTTCTTCTTTAATAACATATTGATCATTTTCAATGAAAAATTGCGCATTTTCTGTAAAATAGTTTTGCATCGATTTGAACGGCGGCGAAATTGGAGTTTGAGATAATATTTGACAATTTATCGCGACGAATCGCACATTGATTGATTCGCTCAAATATATATGTACCATTATTATTCAAAGGAACTGTCACACATTTAAAACACAATACGATTATACGTCACACGATTATCTTGAGTTAGGGTATATTGAGGCATTTGCACGATATTGCTAATAAACAAAGCGTGTCGTGTGCATCGGCATTATACTATTTAATAACCCCTTAATTCGGTAAACTCGAATCGAGTTTCATGTAGTAACTCGCGCGATATGGATGTATGCGCAAACGATACGATTACATAAACGAGCAGATACGCGTAAACGGCTCGACAACGTTGCGCTACCGTAGTATTTAATCATTCCCTTATCCGGCAAACTCAAATCGAGTTTCTCGTCGTAATTCGCGATAGAGACATATTCGATAACTACGCAGAATGGCCACGCGCAATGAAATTAACAGAGTTTTATTATTCCGAAATATCTATTACCGGTATGTAAATAAGAATAATAAATTAAAATCGATTTATTGAAGGAAATAAAATTAATCCCATTCGTAGAGATTGTAGAAAATGTGTAAAAAGAGATAATTATATATTAGTCTTATTAATAAGAGAATCGTATAATTTTTATGCATGAGAGTTTTATTGTTAAAACTTTACGTGAAGAATATGTAAATGTTAGAGAAGAAAAGACTAAAAGAGAAAGATATATTCCATTATTCTTGTGACGTGAGATTAAAATTATTATGATAATCAAGATACGATATGTACGCAGTTCTCCAATTTTCATCATAACTTGTGAAGTCTTGTAGAATCTCGTGACACAAGATCGCATGTGAAAACCCTATTACAAGGATAACACGCAGGATGGCAAATGGCATGTACGGAGGCAAGGGAGACTCTCGTCGAGATCGTTCTTCGTCTTCAAGTGCTTCTCTAGGTAACTTTACAGAGGCGAAGGCCTGTGGAATCTGCCACACACAGACGTATGCCACCAATACGCCTCGCTATATCAACTTTGAAGTGAGAACGCAATAAGGGAGAAGGTCGCCTGTTGTGGAAGGTTTTCACCGTAATTGCCGGGAGAGATTTTATTAGCTATACGAGCTTTTCGCGAACAACGTAATGAATTAACAAGTAGTGCACTTAGTTGAATAACGTGGTACCGTCGCTATATTACATTTAATACAAACTTTAAATTTATTAACAAGGTTGAAAACACACGGGATATTACATTGTTATTGGTATATGCATTAAGTATTAATTAAATTTATTAATGTATAAAAATAATACCATTCAACATTAATGATGAAAAAGAAAATATAAATAAATTATTATTCTTTGTATATAAATAATTATATTTTGTAGCATTTCTCTAAAAAGTACCTACATACCTTCTCTATAAAAGATTTTTAATAAAAATCTTATGATAGATTGATATCGCATATACTAGAATCGTTATTTTTATTATTTTTCATGTTCTGTTACAAGAATCCTCCTTTAAATTGCTAACCGACTATCTGTCCCCCTGTCAGCCCGAACAAACGCGCCTGTGTCTCGTTCGCGAAACACGCGATCGATCAATACTCCGAAAACCGGTGAAAGCGTGTCCTCGAAGACCGTGACAGAGCAAAAAAAAAAAACGATATCGATAACGAAAGAATCGGCAGGGATGGGAAGAGCCGCGGGATGAGGGTGACAGTGGTGGTAGCCATCGGGAAGAAAAAAATGAATTATGCGAGGAATCGAAAATGCCGGTCACGATGGGAACTCCGTGGTATTGTCCCGGCATCCTAGTAGTTTCCTTTTCCCGGCGCGTTCCGGCATTTGCTCTGTTTTCTCTTTTCTCTCGTGCGCAAAGAGAGGAAACGCAAAGAGCGCTTGTGATATATCGCGTATGTACAGGAGTCTTACGATGTCGTTTTCTGATGGATTACCTATTTCGCGCACTTCTATCGCCGTGCGGAATTGGTTCGGGAGTCGTGCATTCATAGTGTCGCCGACGACGAACGAAATACGCTTTCGCGTTGAATTACCAGCAATCCTATCCTCGAATGTTCCATAAATCTTGATGTTGACGGATTCGATGGATTCTTTTGCGTAAGAATCCCTTTTACGTATAAAGGCTACGTACAGATCTATTGAGAAAAGAAATCTAGACAAAACATTGACATTTAATAAATTTCTTTTTGTCTCTCTCAAAATTTAATTTTTTAGTTTACTAAATAAAAAATAAATACGTAGAACATGTGCCGACTAAAGCGTCTTATCGGTGACAAAAGCATTTTTCGCGTAAAGGGAGAAAGAAAAAAAGAGGATGTATGATTTGAAAAGTTAATACCAGAATAATGAGATATACAATCTCATCTTCCGATGGATGATTCGTTCGTTATCGTCCGGAAAAGTAGCCACAGGTCAAACACGTGCATTGCTCGGAGAGAGAAAAAAATATCATAAATTTTTTTATTCTCGGAAAGAATAATATTTTTGCGTGACTTTCAAGGCTGTGTAATTCCAATATTGAATTCTATTTGTTTTAAAATGAAACAATATATTTTCAATGCAAATATAATTTTATTGTTCTATTCATAGATTTTGTTTTCCTGTTAGTAGAAGCCGCTTGCCATCGATTTCGCTCGATTTAATTCGAGCAAAGTGAATTTATAAGTGATTTATACATACATGTACGCAAGAGAATGACTTGATTTCGCTATTACAGTAGTAACAGCGTTTTCAAGTCAGCCAGTCCGCACAGTAGTACAAGCAAGAATGTGCTCGACGTAAATAGCATCAGCAAGTAGTATACATGAAAACTATGTGATTCTACAGTCACAAAGCGATAAAGACAAATGGGCTTTCTAAGAAATTTTTCTTGAATAAAAAGTTCTTAAGTTTCTATGGATTAAAACTTTTAAAAAATCGAACTTTCTTAAAAGTTTTGTATAACGGTTCAAGGAATTATATAAGTATTAAGATTTAAATCGATTCTAATAGATAAAAAAGTTATTAGTAATTTTCATCTAATGAAAATGTTAAATCAACGTACCGCCCCCATGTTAATCATTAAATTGCTTTCCAAAACATACGAAAAACTCTAGAACTTGGTAAGGAAGAGTTCGAACTATCGTTTTTCCAAGTTGACACTGTGAAAATAGGGTGCTAACTTTACGAAGAAGAACAATTCCAAAGTTGATTCCCGAAGAAACGATGAGGTCGACTTGCCAATTAGTGCGGCGGACGAAGATGGAAGGCGGTGGCCGGAAAGCAGAGCGCCGTATTTTCATTTGGCCGGATCGGGCTCGTCATCCGGCAGTTAATCCTGGTCGAGGGGACAAGCCCAGGGATGAACTAGTCGACGCAACGGGATCGTTAGTTTTAATCGTTCGACTGCTATTAGTTCGTGTCATTCTCCCTTGCCTCGCCCCCGCCCGCTCCGATTCTATATCTCTTCTTGTTCACCGCCTCTTCGTCACTCGCTTGTCGCGTCTTCCGCGACCCGTCTTTTCTCTCTCGCTTCACCGAGCCGGGCTCTTCCTCTATACCTCGTTCGCTCCTTAACTGCGTACTCCCTGGTGCCCGGGCTCAGACGACATTATCGATGGCGGGCATTAAACGTCTTTTGCCTTTTCCATCCCCCCTCCCCCCCCCCCTCGCTGTCACCCGTGCACCAGCGCGCGGCGCCCACCCTCTTTCGTTTTATCCGGCTCGACGTTCTCGCTGGTGTCGTTTTAACGTGGATTTCCTACCCGGTGGCTTATGATAACGGCGCGGATGGCAGCTTCTTCCGTGTTAAACGACGAAACCGAGGCCGGCTGCCGGCGCTGAAAAATGAAGTGACTTGTGTATCCTGTTCTCGATAAGAGCGCCAACACGAATAAAGGCGACACGTTCTTTTCTTCGCCCGCATATACGTGAATAAAACTGAGGACAAAAACTGAAAGCGTTACACACAACGTATATGTAATCAGTCTTTGACGATTTTAATTGAATTTTGATGACAGCGAACCACCGACAAAAGTTCTACGATCGTACAAGAACGAAATGTTTCAGGCTCCAGCGCTCCCCGTATAAATAGAATTCGCTGGATACACACGAATGGCGAACAATGGCAATCATCCCGCAGGAAAATCGAAAAAATGCAATTCCACGGTATTGTTCACCACACTATTACTGTGCCGAAACGTGACAATAACGACTGTAATTGTTTCGCAAATTGAAATTGTTAAATATTTTTCTTATGCTCTTTTTTCAATTTTTTTGAAAGCCAATAAATATATAAATTTTGCGGTTAATAAACTTTTAAGATTCATTCGATAACTTATTTAACAATTATTTATTGTTTTAAAAATATGTTTCTTTAATTATATCTTGAAATATTCAATAAGATATTATGATTTATTTGCGATAAATATCAAATTAGTTACATTTATATTAAACATTTTACTAGTGGAACATATTGTTCAGTATTTTTATAAATTTTACGCTGACCTACATTATTGCAGGCTTTATAAAAAAGCTTTTTTCTCTTTTATATTATTCTCTTATATTATGATCTTAGCATAATTTAGCGATAGAATAGATAGAATATTATTAATGCATTTGGCGAAAGCTCTTCTGAATTCCGTCGACGCCGCAGTGGGCTTAGCTATTTTAAAACAGTGAGCCTCTTACAATTGTGTCGAGATCTTTGAAAGTGTACGTGTGAAAATCCGACCAATATAGACGACAACTATGTGGTTACGAGTATTTTAATGCAAATGCACATTCTCAATCCTCACATTCATGCAAAGACGGAAAAGACTATTTTCACAGTAAGATTCTTCAAGATTTATTGGCCACTAACCGTCAGTCACTGTGATAACTGAATTTGAATGTGGTAGAGTGTCGAAAATAGTAATTAATATCAGAGAAGTAATTTTAGTTTGTCGAGCTTTTAAATAAAAAATGCAGTAGATATACGGGATATCGACTTGCGATATCGTTAATTGCAATATAATTATAAATTAAATATTATTATTATGCCGGAGCAAATGTTATATTTTGTGCCAAATAGAAATAGAAATAGTTTACTAAATTATATAGCATTTTTTTTATTTAAAATTATCGTTTGATTTTTTTTTTTTTTTTTGAAGCATTCAGTAGAAAAATAGTATCAAATATTTAACACGTGTTGTGGAAAATTCAATTCTACCATCTGCGATACAATTGCTATTCACGTGGTCATGCATGTTGCATGCCTTTGTAATTCTACATTCCTAAGTGAATTTGTGTTACACCAAGAAATAAACATTTCGGCCTGTATGTACAGAGTGTTCCGAAATTAAATGTCAAAACTTTAGAAACGTGTGGGGAATCGATAAACTAAGAAAAAAAGTCCTTTAGAAATTTGCTCGTTTTGCTTTGCTTTGAAGAGAATCGCAAAAAAAAAAAAATCGAAAAAAAAGTTTTCACCAAAAAATTTAAAACAACATTAAAATTATTAGATTTATTGAAAAGTACTATAAGATAAAAATTGTAGAACATGAAATTAAGTAAAGAGAGTGAATTAAAATTTTCCTAAAGTAAAATTAGAGAATTGTAAATAAATATATGACAACGTGAGATTCCCACATGCAAAGTTTTGACATTTAATTTTGGGAAACCCATGTGTATATATATATCACGCTGCGAAAAATTTGTATTGCAAATAATATTTCTGCTCTGCAATTGTCAATTTTACATTGCGAGAAGCACTCGTCGTAACTCATATAGAGTATTAGAAAGGAAATTATTACATAGGGAATTATTTTTTTCTTTTTTTTCTAACAACTTGAGATAAATGATAAATGTGAGTTGAGAATTTCTACGAATATATTTCTCGATATAACTGGACGTAACCTGAGGATTATTCAGATGTCTCTTAACGTGCGAATCTGAATCCTGAGATGAAACTTAAAGTATTAATCCCGCCTCGCGAGAAGATATCGAGAGCAGCCGGTGTACGGGAGCCCGTGTGCCCAAGGAAAATTACACAGGCTAACGCAAGGTAACGGAATCTTAATCTCGTTGGTCCCACCGCGCCGAACGGAGGAGAAAAAGAAAAAAAAAAAAGAAAGAAGAAGCGAGACAACCTGCTCTCGCCTGCCAACGAAGACTTGACGGGACAGCAGCTGGCCATCTCGCAGATTTTCCACCTGGCGGCTCGCGCGCCTTGGGGTGTAATTTCAGTAATTTAATTTCACGGCCTAATAGAGGAGCCCGGGATCGCAAAGAGACGAGGCACAGCTGGAACGGAAAGAAACGCGATCGACACGAAAAAGGAGAATTACAGTCGAGAGGGGGGGAAACATGAAAGCGGCACATCTGTTAATACTTTGAGAAAATTACTATGTCGCTATTTATGATGATAAACTGTAGATGGGACGATGAGAGAAAAAGTTTTCTCTCCGTTCAACGTTATTTTTAATTTTTGATTGGTTGCTTCGGACCTTTCAAAAGTAAAGAGAAATGATTGATATTCTTTATAATAAAAGGAGATTTCAATATCTGCAATCTTTTTTCAATATCTGCATCCTTTTTTTTTTTAATTATCGTAACCATGAATAATCGCGTAAAGGGAAGAGAGAAATCACGCGACAATGCTATTGTAAAATATCAAATGGGTATAAATCTTTATTGCATTATGTAAATATTTTTACGCAATAGTGAAAAGCTTGTTTCTCGCGAAAGAATAAATTATATCTATACGCAATATGTACGATATATTTATGTATGTGTACGTCAGCAATGTATCACCAGAAAAATTATTAACCGACACGCGTAATGAAACGCTACTGCTACCATGTAAAAGCTATCTTCCACGAATGGATAAATCTGTACGATATGATCTCTCCGTTTCGTAACTCCCCCACTACGTTATATATTACCATGGCGAAAATAAACGCAACGGAAGGCAACACGGAAGGGGTGGTCGCGGTTTTTGTCCGCGACAAGCCGTCAGCTTTAACGATCGCATAGAAGAGCGTCGGGCGCGCACGTCCTGATTTCATTAACGGTTTTAAATACGGTCGGCGGGTAATTCTGTCGTAATGGAATTCAACTGTAAAGATAGGAGAAAGGTACAATCTTCATGATTGAGAAGATAAACATTTATATTTTCTTTTTTTGCGATCCCCATTTTACTCGTAATTGAATTTCATAAATCACTAAATATACTCTCTCTCATTTTTCTTCTTTTATTTAGTCCGTAAATCTTTGCATCTTATATAGCACGGTTGAGCAGAGATCACGAGCGGTAAGATCTAGATTGTGTAGAAATATAATAAGCAAACTTAAATTTATGGACATATCATTACAAACATTTTTGGGAGTAATTAGTCACGTATGCATAAAGTGCTCTTTTTAAGCGGGGCAAATAAATTATTCGAGCAAATTAAAAGCTTCTCGTTTAAACGGAATACCTAACTCCTTAATCTGATTAAGACAGATACACTTGTCTCTGCCTATCATTAACGCGCTTCTGACTACGCCTAGTTGGATATTCCGCGCGTATGATACATACTCCATACAGTGGGTACGGAGTGCTCTAAGCTCTGAAATATCACGACACTACCTCCCAAGTCGTCGTCGAGACCGCTTGCAAATGATAGATATACGATGCACGAACGCACCATATATATTCAGCATACTCCGTATAATCTACTTTTCCTTAATTTATCTTACTCATACGTAACGCAACCGCGGCCATGCATTCGCGAATGGTGGGTGCACACGTGCTCGAGATACTCAGCGGCTTCGAGCTATTACATTGAAAGCTATTGTAAAGTGTCAAGCAATAATTGTATCGAAAAAATATAATAATTTACAATGATTCGATAATTCAATTTACAACGATTTATATATCCGGTAGCCGAATTATCGATTCCATAATCTGTCATGATCAAGTAGCGCGAAGCTTTAAATAAAAGCAGGATTTTCAGAGATATCAATAAAAGCGTTTCGATATCCGATCGAGTAATTTTTATATAATACGAACAACTAATAATTATCAAATATATTAATACATACGTTCGCTGATTACATATCGTGTATAGCAAACGTAGTACAACGCGCGTATTTATTATCATCTCGCATCATCTGACATTCACCGTTCGACAATGAAGCGCCGTGCTGATTAGAATAATAACGCGAAATTATATCGCGATTTGGGACGCGCGAGTATTCCTGTATGTACGGTAGTGTCGCATCTAGTCCTATTGTCTCTGCTCCATTCGGCCCTACGCGAATCGATCGCGGATATCTATATAAACCCTTCGCTTACGGAGACGTGCATAAATCGCATTCCGGTCGCGTTTGCGTGCGGCACGCGCACCGTCGATTCGCCATCCTGCGGCGGCGGTGGCGGCTGACAACGACCGCATCGTCAGGTTCGTATTATTAAACGATTCGGCCAACGGATACAAATTGCGCCCGGATTGCAGACGATCGCCTACGTAAAATGCGCCCTGCGTAACTGTCCCGATAACGCCGTCCGTCGTCCCTCCTCTACGTGCGCATTTTGTTAAACCGCCCGCGAAATGACACAATGTACCGCCGAAATATATTTAAATTGCCCTCGCCGATTATTCCAACGATACGCGTATAGAAATGGTCAAAATTAAATCAGAATTACGATAAGAGTTACCTGAATATCGCTTTAATGTATCGGACGGATTTGTATGCCGCACGAAACACTCGCGATAGTCATGTTTCCGCTGAAAAGCCTCGATAACTCCTCCTGTATTCGCAACACGCGCCCTATGCATGTATTTTTCTCACAGCTACACAAATTTCATCCGGCAGTTCTGTCCTCTTGCCGACAGGAAGCGAAATTCGATGCACACCGTTTACTCTGTACCGTTTATTCTGTCACATATCAGTTGTTACCGAATAACGGGTGATTATTTTTTGGAATAAAATTTTTATTCGCCTCGATGATCCTGAATCTTTGGATGCGTTATCAATATTTAATTGCACTAGAAATTGTCGTAAGAAAAAAAAACTACTGTTTCTTATCTGTTTCGAGGCATTTTCTTTTGACAGTTCACGCGACAGCACGAGCTCGCGCCGATGTTGATGAACAGCATTGATCGACTCGTTATCGTCGAGTGTATTCGCTGTTTACATGATAATACATGTTGATAACACATGGTATGGTATACGTCTCACGATCTTCCGTAACCGTTCGAATATGGAGGAACATCTAGGAACGACAGGAATATCCGGAAGCGCGCATCCTTCCGTTAAGAGAAGCGCAGCCACGACACGTATCCCTCGGTCACGTGGAGACAGTAGTGTAGAGCCCGAATGTTCAGCGTTCTCTCTACGTGCGAATGTTTACCGAAATGGTCAACGATGCCAATATTATCGTGAGTCACCCTTAACGAGCTGCTGGACCTCGTTCATGATAACGCCCGGCATGCAAACCTTGTCTGCTACGTCACGTATAAAATACACGGTCCGATCGTGTACTTACTTATCTATGAATGATTCTCCTTGCATATCCGTGTACAGTTTTGGAATTTCCAATCTCAATTTTAACAATTATATATTATCGCATAATTTTAGAAGAAATGACATAAATTGCCTTGATATTTGAATCTCGGTACGAAGGATTATTAGGGTATTTTATATTTTTCTGAATAAAATTTTAATATAATTAATAAAGTAGCAATTTTTAACTGATTAAAGTGTTGAAAAAAATGATCGAAAATATATTTAATTATCATATGAAATATATAACGTATTGATTATTCAAGAAAAATTAATAGTTATTGTGTTATATAGTATCAAAGAGAGATTAAACATTAAGTACTACTACGTGATCATATAAACGATTTCGTTGATGATACCAGAAACAGATTAACATGTGGCATTGTCTCACGTACCAACCGAACACGGCTATACTTGTATTATGGATATACCAGAACGATACAGTTGCATGTAACACGATGGATTAGTGCATTACAAGTTAATGCATCAAATGACGAATTATTTTCGGATTTGCGAGTAATTGCAGTTTGCAATTCGTACATGTATTATCAATACATGCAGATTTATTGTGATGCAGCTTTTAATTAACACGCAAAACTCTCGCTTACTGCTAGATTTGTGAAATGTTGCATCGTTTTCATGTAAAAGTTAATTGCGTTCCCTGTAAGCCATACAGGATTTCAATAAAACATTTTTTCTATAACATTATATTCACACAGCAGCAAATAGTTATTTTGGAAATCCCTCACGTCAATTAAAAGTCATTTTTAATACAATTCTGTGGTCATGGAAAAAGTATATTAAACACATTGTATATTTTTCAATTTTTAAAATACAAATTATATCTTATGATTTCTTATCGATATAGATAAATATCCTTTGACTTCATCAACGTACAATCGCATAACGGCTCATGTACATCAGTCTAATGTTGAAACGTAACTAATTAATGTCTCTGAAACAGTATCTCTCTCGACGTGTATGTACGTGCGAATCACAGATGGAAGGTGACGTAAACGCAGTGGAGCTAGCTGCAATTCCTGACAAGGAAATTCGCTCTGAAATTGTAATATTGTTGTTCATTGGAAGATCTCAACGTGATAATCTTGCCACGTATACGCGATCATATACATCTAACGAATATTATCGATGACATACGTCATGTGTGTACAAATTTTGCTATCAAATCATAAAATTTGATTGCATAATTTCTCCTTTAATTTTATTTGACTTTTTCTATCCATTTGTTCATATTGTTAATTTTTATACATATCTGTGACGTTACGTTGCTTTGAGTATATATGTAAAATATTTATCTCAATTTTCTTCAACAATTTCTACGTGCATTTACACAACTCAATTCTTTGTTATTGCTCAAGTTACGCATTACATTAGCACGCATTGTTTTGTCTATATTAATTAATAAAGATATTATTATTATTAAATTTTTTTTATATACTGAAATCTATATAGCACGCGCATGAGAGCGCATATTAATATTACTTTATCCTTTCATAGACTAACGCAATTTTCGATTATCGTAGACTTTTATTAATCTTACACGTACGCGTGCTTGTAGTGTATCGCGATGATGAAGGCAACCAAGCGACGTAGATCGACGGCAAACTGTCCATAGGTAGCGAAAAATGAAGTATACGACGTGTATCGCCTAGACGAGGCGAGAGGAACGACACATAAATATGTGTCCACATACATACGCGCGGATATATACCTATGTACTTATACACGATATGCCCGGAAAGAGCATACGATCGTAGCGGATAAAGGAGAAAGGAGAGAGGGCAGAGAAGAGATGAGGTATGGGTGGGTTAACAACGTGATCACGGTTCAAGCACTCCCACAGGATCGCCACATCAGCTAGCCCTCCGACTCACACCTTTTCTCACCGCCAACCTCTTCACCATCCGGTATTTTGCTTCCTCTTCCCCTCCTTCCCTCTGTGTGTATGTGGATGTGTGCGGTTGCTCTCCGGGATACACTCTCGTCTGTGATCTGTCAAGATACTCCCGCGATCGTTTTCATCGATGCATGCGCGACGCGCTTATATGCACGTGCGAACCTGCCATGTGCAGATCGCCGGTTGTCGATTAACGGTTGTGGCCTCATGGTATATAGCGAAACGTATTCCCGAAAATGCGAGCTTTTGGAAAAATGCAGACCCTCCATCCCGATTCCACGAATCGTGTATATTTCAATATTCCTCTTCCCCCGCTTTTTTTTTATTTTTATTATATATGTTGTTTTTTGGATCGTGCAAAATATTTTACTATTTTTTGACTACCGAATACGCGGACCAATAATGGTCATCCCCGAGGGACGGTGAAATAATCATCGTATGTTAGGAGATGTATTATTTGAGAGACTTCTCTTGGAATACATATTTAATATAAGAGTTTAAACTAAGGGATAAAAATTTTTTTTTTCTATTGCGCAATACTTAACAAAAATGATCTCGTAATTCTTTCGACATTAATAAATTGTGTGCTCCTGTTAACATTATATGTAAAACGTTGCCTGTTAAATGTTCTTATCAGCAACGGTTCCGCTATTCATCAACGTTGCGATTATTATTTCTGGGCAGTTTGCTCTGTACATATACACGATCCACTTGCTTTTATGTAAGTTACTCCTGTTCCGCGTCGAGTCTACATATATTAATTGCTTACTTTTTTTAATTATTTATTATTATTATTATTATTTTATTATCTCTATATGTATTTTAATTTAAAGACAATATTCATATACGATGCGCGTACGATATAATATTAACAATGATATTAAATACGTATGTATAAACACATGAGTATTTATGACATTACAATATGCTTGTACAATAACGTTCATATTTATTTGACATTATGTGTAACACGATAAATAACAACGACGGCACATTATGATTTTTGCCATCGACGTAAACACTATTAGGCAGCGAAAGTTACCTATAATGAAATTTTTCGATTACATCGTAGCCAAAGTTTGTCGATGCATGTTAATTGACCTCATCATCACTAACGCTTAGCGTTAAAGAAGACTACTCGTAATGAGCGGCGATCTGAAAATACGAGTCGGGATTTTCTCGTCGGTACTACTCCGAAAGAGTATCTGCGTCCGATCTCGCGAATGCAATTTCATTAGTCTAATGGATTTCGATGCTCGAAACGTAATCCGACATTTTTTGCGAACTACAGCACGGAAAATTGGATAATTCATGGGTTTGAAGTAATGAAAGGAAATGTAACGCGCGTGGAGAGGCGCGAGCGATCCGATAACTTTAAAAATCGAGTCTACTACACAAATGCAAAAAGAAAAAATGAAAAAAAAAAAAAAAACAAGACAAAAAGTATGAGGAAAAAAGCACACGACGAACGACGGAAAGAACGGAATCCGAACAATTCAGGAACAACGCTATTACGCTATCACAATAGACTCATCGACTACGAGATCTCTTAACGTGACTTCTTATAGGAGCGAACAAATTCGCACGAGATCGAAAGAAAACGTTTCGGCCCTTTTACCTCTCGATTAATCAAAGACATTGGAAGTCGAGTGCTCTCTCAAAATGTCTCCAAATCTTAGATAGATGCATTAACTTATTATGAGTTGATTCTAGGATTGACAGATAGTAAAAGAGAATGAAAGAGAAACAAAATTTCGAATAATTATTATACATATAATAAATATCATATGCGAAAGAGAACTTACATAGGAATCCTTGAGATTTTTATTTATGTTAGTCTCGCGCATACGTCAGTTTTATATTAACCACCTAATTTGGGATTTAATTGCATTCCGGTGATGCTGACATTGACCACAATCGCCTTTTATTTTACTTTTTTCGTTAATTAAACTTTGCGCGCGTGCACAAGTAAAACGAATCTGAAATGTAGATTTCGCAACACTGTCGTTATAACACGCATCAAGGGGAATAATTTACTTTTTTACAACAGCTTCCCGTGTGTCACGACCAAGCTAGTTTATACTGCCTTTTCACACAAAACTTTACAGCTCGTAAACACAGGAACAGAACCGGTGTACGTGGCTGTCGGTTAATTTAGCGCGGTTTCGCGATACAATACCACGCGAGTGCGTGCGTGCGATCGCGTTCATCCTCGGCGCGCGATATTTCGGTACTTGAATTTTTAGTACCATTCCTCTCATTTACGTAGGCTAAACTCCCCGGAAACCAAGGAACGATCAACGTACCATCAACGTTGTAGCGACATTCCGACGGAATTAGAATCGAGGAGTTAAGCATAAAAAGAATATAAATGATGATAATAATAACATTTCGAAAAAAATAAGTAATTTATAAATTTTTCTAACATTTCAAAAATATCATATATAAAACATGTATAAAAATATTATTTAAAAATGTTTCTTTTTTCAACATAAAATTTTTAGATTAGTAATACGATTATTTATAAATAAAAAATTGTATTAATAATGAACAAAAAAAAAAAATCATTTTATTTTACTTGTGTGATATTGATTTTAGATCCAAAAGCATCATATAGTAAATTGATCGAAATAATAATACGATCCGATAAAACAGTATAAGTATTTTTATATTTTCCTCAGATTTTTCTCTCAAAATTATCTTACGAATATATCTTCTTTTAAAATAAAGATTATTAAGATAATTATATATATTTTTGCGATAACGCGGCATATTTAGAATTACGAGCGAGAGAAATCTCGCTGAACAAGCAGGTTCTCTGCGCTGATCGATTCTGCGTGTCTTGTTTAAGTGGAGGACGTCGTTTTGGTGAAACCACATGGAGGGTGATCGAACCCAACAGAGACTAACGGAAGGAAAGTCCTCTACAATACATGGTACGGTACATTATATACAAGAGATTGCAATGAGGAAATAAATCGCTCACTTTCCTTAATGATTCTCTGCTTGTGTGCTTCTCTCTGATAACACGGAAATTAAGGAAATTACATTAAAGTTAATGTATCGAAGTTAGTGCGTATTGATCATCAATATTTTGAAATAGTATCGATCACACACACACACACACACACACATACACAACGGAGCTTTGTATGTCAAATATTTTCTTTTTGGGTTTTAAATTTTCTCTTCTAAAAAGCGGAACTCGCAAAAAAAGGTTGACAGAACACAGTGCAATGAAATTAATGAGAGAGGGTATGGACGGAAAGGGACAAATTACTTTTCTGGCAGACGTTCCATTTCACGCACAATTTAACCTCTGTGATCTCCGTAAAAGGCGTTTGCATGATTGCTTTGCTTGCAATATAGTTGAAAAGAAAACGATCAGCAGCAGGGAACAGGATCAGGCGAGCGCATCGTCCGCCCTGCTTTTACCTAATCACTTTTGTGATGGCTCGATTAATCTTTCTCGCTGACGAAATCAGAGCTGCTGTTGCTTAAATCGAGAATTTGTTTGAGCAAATTACAGAACTTCGTACGTACAGAAAATCAAGAGAACTGTGTGAGCGAAAACTATTATGTTTAAGCTCTTACATTTGTAATTAATTAATTGAAATTGTAATTATATATGAATATATTTCACCGTTCTAAAAATCGTAAATTATAAGTATGAGAAATAATAATATCAAAATATAATATTATATCATCTTTGTTCTAAACGACAATAACATATACACGTGTAATGTGAATTAGTATACTACTTTATATGTATAATATTATCTTATTAATTATATTATTATCTTATTATATGTATATTATTATCTTATTATCTTATTATTGTATAAATTATTTTATGTCATTATTCTGCGTTTTTGCGACTGACAGTTTCCACTTTACTCTGACAGTTTTACTCGGCGGAGTTTATTTCTACAGATGAAAGCACTTCGTACAGGTTTTTTCTTTGGTTACACGTCGCGTCTCTTTCGTGCAGCTGGCACAACATTTAAATACTTGATTGCGCGCACCCCTTTTTCCTTCGCTTGCCTTCGCGCTCGTTGTAATCTCTGTCTTTATTTTTGGTCATTGCGAGAATTAGAGACGGAAACATGCGCGACGGTGTGATGAAAATAAGCTAATTACGCATTGTTAAAAGTCTTTTTCGGGCTCACAGCAGTCACGAAATTCATTGCGTAATTTTTCCCATTTATTGTCATAGATACATGACCCTTAATGGAATTATCAATTAAGATAGTGCAGAATTAATAAAGCAATATAAGATATAATATCGTATATTGCATAGGTAAAATTTTATTTCGTTTATTATATCTTTAAATTTGATCCTTACTCGCCGTTATACTATAATAAAAGGACGTTAATGTGCATTATATTGTGTAATATGTTCAAAGTCATATTGAACGAATCGCGTATAGCCGGTTTGTGATGCGTTAAAAATTACGACGAATAGTCGACAGCCTGCCGACGTTTTGACATTTCGCGAGGGTAGTTTAACGGCTATACCACCGGTTCGTTCATGGTTTATTACCTCGACAGCGACGAGACGAATCACTCCTTCCGCTTACTTACTTTTCCAATTATTCGACGCAGTTACTGGCCGCGAGTACATCATGGACGGTCCTCGCCACGTAGGAGTCTCGCTGAGATTCTGTCAGAACGGGAGACCATCCCCCGTCCTATGCAGAATGCCCTGGACGAATCCTTGGGGAATCAAAGTCGAGCGTGTCGAGATGTGAATATTTTATCTCGATACTTTAGCACGTCGCGCGACTGCACGGCCGTGTTGTTTCCCCTCGTTACCGACTCGCCCATTCGCGTAATTAATTTGTTCATTACTTGAGATGGCGGAGAGAAATAGAGGAATATTATTACGCGAATTAATTTCTACCTCGCAAAATATACCTTGTAAAATTGCGTTTCAAGATCGCAATACAGCGAGTCGTTCTTAAGGCGTATTAAAAACAATTTACTCAAATTTAAATATTCGTTTTAATACGAAATCCATCCTTGTTCGCGCTAACAATACTCTTGTTCGCACGAAAATAAAAAGAGATTATTATGGACAACAGTGATTAATGCAATTCTGAAAGTGCTTGATCGGCATAATGCGAACTTCGTGCGGAATGATCCGATAAAAATAACGCGCTAACGAAAATGTGTTTTAGTTGGGAAGTATGGGGAAGGAGGGAAGAGGGGGAGGGGAGAAAAAAGTAGAATTCGGCTTGATTTAAAATTTAAATGTTCACCGAATCCACGTTCGCGTAAAACAAGTCGGCGGCTGTTTATTTGCTCTCTGTGTATTCGATAAAATTTCACAGGCGAACAGAGAACGAATCGATACGCTTATAGATTGCGTTTATTTGCATTGACGAAGAGTTATTAAGGAATAATTAAATTATGGTTATATGCATTACACTATGATGGTAATATGACCATTTTGATATTAGCTCTTTGCGCTCGTCATGATGGTTTTGCCACACAAGTTCATAACAATATTATATATATTTTATTCACATTCACTGAAAAACTTATCACTTGTAAAGAATTTTTATATTGAACTTTTATGAATATACGTGATAGAATGTGATTTAAAAATTTAAAATGTTCTATAAAAGATGCTATTTTATTAAATTAAAAATATTTCATTTGTTAATTAAAAAATAAATTATTCAATATTGTGTTATTTTTCTAAAAATTATTTTGGAGCGCAAGAGGTTAATGGTGATAATTCAAGCGATAATTCATTATTTATCCTAAGGGATCGTATAATCTGTAACAGAATCGCAGCTCACACGATTGCGCTCGCATGCTCGGTCACGAATCGGATCCTTTCGACTGCCCGAAACGGATATCTAACGGATGCCTCTGCTTCAGAAAGGACGTCCGACTTCCGGTGCAACTTCAACGAACCATGGTCACGGTGGCGGAAGCTGCGAGGGAGGCGAGGGCCGAAGTGATTGCGGCGGAAGGTGAAATGCGAGCTTTCCACTCCCTGAAAGAGGCCAGCAATGTCATTTCCACGAGTCCTACTACCCTGCAGACGTACGCACACATATATACATATATGCATGCTCGTATTTTCCCCTTTCAACCAGAAGTTGGAGGCTAATTAACAAACGTTACTAATTATCTACTATCGAAAATTGAACTTCATTTTGTCTCATTACATTTCGTTTTCGTAATATTAATTTTTTATGTCGTTTAGAGCGCGTTGCTAATTAATATTAATCAAGCAAAATTAATTTTTGCATTTAATCGTTCGAAGCGGCATATTAAAATTTTTTAATTATTATAAAATATAATTTTAAGCACATCATAAAATCGATTGTGAGGATAATTTTAATTATTTATTGCATGCAGCAGACATTTAACTCTTTTGCGAAACATTTTATGATTATGACTAGAAAATTTCAAACTTTACTGTAGAAAATTCTATAAGAAGAACGAGATAGAAAATTCTGATTGTTTTACTAACAACTCGGCATCCGATTCTCATTGTTTGAACTAGAAAAAAATTCCTCGAATCGAATGTCATAATTAAAAGATAATACGAATGGAAAAAATCCGTCATATTTTCAATTCTTTCTTGTTACCACGATATCTGCAATCCTCAACAATATATACGGCGAGAAGAACTCAATATTCCCATTGCCGATTAAATTCTTGACGCCTTTACTCATTCCCAGCGCGGTCATCAGGAAACTGTGCAGGTGGCGGAACTCTTACATAAAGCAGAAGATAAATATTAAAAATTATGATCCCCTCTTTTATTACTAACGTAAAACACAAGATAATTATATTTGTAGCATAAAGATAATACGATGTTATATTGCTTTGAAAGCAACTCCAATGTAAGAAAAATAATTGGAAGAATTGTATGGATAATCTTATTTTATGATATATTATATTTACATGTATAACTGTCTTATTTCTGATTGTATGGATAATCTTATTTTATGATATATTATATTTACATGTATAACTGTCTTATTTCTGATATCTTATAGAAATCTGAATAAATTATATATAATTAAAAATTAATTTATTTTAATTTTTGTTAACGCATACAATGAAAAAAATTAAGAAAAATAATTATTATTCATTTCATGCATTTTTTTTTTAATATTCAATATGTGAATAACTTTGTAAAGGTACTTTATCATTAAAATTATCATTAAATAAAAAAAAAACTTTCTCTTAATCTTTGTTTTTTTTTTAAATTTATTTTGCAATTAAATAAATGAAAAAGTATTTGGTCTTAAACATCCAATAAAGCAAATATATGTTATAGAAGGAACTAAAAACGAGTTATAGATGACTCTATCCTGCCAATACGGATCGATAAGAGATACCATTTGTTTTTGACGATTCATCAACTAAAGCAAATTAATTACGCAGTTCTCGTGATTCAATTTGCCGCAGATGTCGATTTGATAAACATAAGCTACGATAAGATCGCTTTCAAAGCGCATCTTCGTTCAATTAAATTCACTGACTTAGCTTGTGTGCAAACAGTATCACATCAGATATCGTACTTGTATTTTCTCACATAGGATAAGGAAATAGTGCGGCCGATCGGCTACTGAACGAGTTTATTATTGCCACTATCGTGATTTGCATACGATCCATTTACTATTGCATCTCTCCTTCCGTTTATTAATACCGTAGAGTTCCTTTAAAGTCCATATTTGTCGATCACTTTTTTATCTCTCGTTCACCATTTAACATTTTCAACATTCTGTGGTTTTTACTCGACCACGTTAGCTATTTTAAAACTGTAGCCTTTCTCTTTTTTCTCTCTCTTAAGATTTAAAACTAGAATTTTAGACGAGAACCAATTAAAACTTAAGAACTTTTTTGTAATAAAATCAAATACAAAGTGTTATAGGTGGTGTAAATATTAATATTTAAACATTTTTTTTTTCATTTTTGAATGGAAAATAATATATTTTCTACAGAGATGTGCTTATATTTTTACTAAAAAAGTCAGACTTGAATAAGGTTTTACAATTTTGTCGATGATTAAGTATATAAAATTCGATATAAAATCTATGCTTTAAAAATAAAGTTTACTTGACAAAAGTTTGAAATTCAATATATCCATGGTACAACAACACATTAAAAGGTTAAACGTATTAGCTGCTTTTGTTATCCTATTTCATTCCGGACATTCATGGTACATCGGTTTTTATTCGCTCGAGTGCACAGACTTTTTCAAGATTACTGTTCGTGATGCGATTTACCGACGTTTATTTCCCAGGAAAAACCGCATGTCAAGTATTTTACTTCTTTTTTTTTTTTTTTAATTTTCTCTGCAGCGTACCAATTCGAAAGGCTATGACGATGCACAAAATCGACATAGATCTTTTTGTACGTAACGCAGTAGAAGGATTTTCTCAGCTAGCGCGGTTTTGTCCGATGTGCATTCAATTATGCTCGTAAAGGGAAATGCCATTATTCGCCAAACGCACAAAATTTGATTGCAAGGAACGGAGCGTTTAAAAGTGGAGAGCAATATTCTTTGTTTTTCCCCATCTCTTTGCATACACGAATATTTCTCTTTTTCTTCCTCTTTCTATTTTTATTTCTTTTTCTGTTCCATTTTTAATATTAATCAAAATTTATATTTTTCATCGTATAATTTGCAAGTGATGAGAGCAAAGAGATATTACATCGGGATAATCGTTTCATGAATATTTGAAAAGCAGATAATGATTAATTATCCAATAGTTCATTGAAGCGTGCAAAATTTCGAACGTGGTCTACTTCATAAATTCTCGCACCGTATTCCATAATTTCCAAAACGCGTTTCGACGCGTTTCCATTTAATCGCGATAAATAATGCACGGTTCGGGAAAGCGATTATGCATACTTGTCTATGTACACTACTTTTACACGGGATTTGCTACCGGGAACGCTAATCGCGCAACGTAGCAACTCATTGGAGGGAGAAAGAGAGAGAGAGAGAGAGAGAGAAAGGGAGAGAGAATGAGAAAGAGAGGGAACTTGCATTATGCTAACGATATTCGACAAAACGAATGGCCTGTCCGCGCAAAAAGGCAACCGTGTCATATATTAAAGAAATCCTCTCTCTTGCTCTTGGCGCATTCGATCCTTCGCGCGAATATTCATCCTGAGGAGGGTGAATTCCGTTTCTCCCTCCTCATCCTGAAGTCGCGTTCAATGGGGAGACGAGTATTCAACAAACGCGATAACTTTGTTCCTAGCCGACCTGCCTCACAGTTACCCCACAGCGTGCCGACCGGGTTTTTACCCAACCGGTGCATCTCCGAGTACGAGGAATACCAACCAATTAAAAGAACAATGGAGCCTGCAAATACCATTGTCGTACGCGCGCTCCGCATCGGGCGTATTCATGAAACGAGCTTTTTTTTGTACGCATCTCGACTTTTTTCCTTAAAGCGATAATCGTTCAGGAACGAAGGTCTCATTTCCAGCGATGACGCGTTCTGGACTTCCACCTCTCTTCGCTATTATTAATATGATTTTGTAAGGGTCGAGATAATTAAAGAGGCGAAGCAATCGCCTCCCTGTTCTCTCTTCCTTTCTCGCAATAAATCGCGATTCTCTTTCTCTTTTACAAGGCTTGTAGATGCGTCTGCGGAACTTCCCTTCATAATTATAATTCTTTTATATATAATTTTACATAAAAAATGTTCTTAATAAAAAAAAATTAATTTTTTTTTATCTAAAAAAATTATTTTATTTATTATAGTTTTGGTTAAAATTGCAAAGAATATATCAAATAATAAGCATCAAGTAGCCAATATATCGATTTTATTTTCTTCCCGATCATTCCCTACAATTATAAATAATGCTTATCGAGTTACATGAATAATTAAGTCACATTTTCGATTGACAACTCACGAGTCCATTGTAACGACGGCTATTTATTAAAATATATATTTTGCACGATTTGTATTTTTTGCAATTATAATAATTATTATTTTAAATAGAGGTTTAAATTTAAATATTTTTAATCGCGCACTTTTTAAATTCTTTGCCGATGTAATTATATTTTGTCTGTTTTTTTTTCGCATTTCACGAGGTAAAATACGATTTTTCAAATCAAGAATAATCAAAATTCATCTAAAATAAAAAGCACAAAATATTTCACACTGATTTCATAGTATACTCTCCGACAATGGTTCGTTCCATTCTCATAGCGAGATAAAAAATTACAGATTATCCATAAATTTTTATAACTAACAAAAATAAAAATGTATTTATTACAATTTTTTATTTAATTAAATATTATTTATAATATTAATTTTTATTAAATACTTATTTAATGATTTAATTATATATTCCTGAGATAAGCATCAGAAGAATTGTGCAAAGTCATGCGATCATTTGCGAGAGTCCGGGAAAGCATCGCACAATGGAACAATAAAGTGCGAGGCATTTATAATTTATTAAATTTATTATTTATGTATAAATCTAATTGTTTTGCGATAATAATCTATTTTACATTATTATGTAATTTCTCTCATTTCGATTTAAATTATTCTTTCATAATATTTCAACATTTAATTTTTATTGTTAGCGTTTTTAACTACCGTGAAAATTCGAATTAAAATAGAATTGATTAACTTCAGTAAAATCAGATTAAAAAGAATAAAACATTATTGCATACCGTCATATAAAATAACATATAAAATATTTTATACATCCTTCGCGGAAATGAATAGTTAATGCCAAATAATTAAACAATAAATATTTAGAATAAATAAATCCACAAACAACAAATAATTAGAATAAATAAATAATAAATTACTCACTCTACGGTTGTACTCCGTCGTTGTCTCTCGATTCTCTTCCAAGATTGCTACTGCTTCATGACACACTTACTCGAAAATGCAATTAATAATGATCGAGCGCTCCTATAATCAAAATACTATGATCGCACGATATTCGTGATATGCGTGATATACACACGACGCGCACTTTATTATTATTGCGAAGGCAAAATAACGCAAAAGAAATACAATCGCACGAAACTACAATCCGCTCGACACTCGCGGTTAACTGCATATGCACACAATGAGCAAATCCCGAATGACGTAACGAATTTGGCGGGAAGAATCCGGCGAAAAGGTCAAGTAACTTCATGCGGCGCCCGCCGCGCCCCCGCGGTATTAATCGAGCGATTTACACTTTTATGAATTTTCCGCACTTTAGATATGTAGATAATAGATAAGATATGCCCGTGTTTTAGAGAGAATGATTAGTATCTTACATTATAACTTAACGTAAATAACGATACGAGATAAGATTAACAATAAATATTCACGTAATGATATTTCCGAAAATATGATAGTCGCTTTCTCGCCGACTTCTCGCGTGACAGATTTCGATCTATAAATTTTGCGAAATATGTGTGTGTTTTAAAACCTACAGCTTAATCCATGAAAGCTTCCCTGACTTTCAATCAATTATAACTCGGAAACGATTAATAACACACACACACACACGCACGAATACAGATATGAAGACAAATAGTTTTTTTTCGCTGATATTTGCGATCGAGAAAAATATACGACTCTTTATACATACCGTACATCAGAATCCCGTATTTAAACATCACAGGCGAAAATGGGTTCTCTCGCAAATGGAAAGATAGAGATTACGAGGAAGTGGATCGAAGGCAGTAGAAAGAAATGGAATAGCACACAGTCGAGTGGCGCAATAGCGAGCGTATTACGGACACGGTGATGTTTCTCTCAGCGCGTCGGTTGCCAAGCCCACCCTATATAGCTAACAATAAGAACGTATACTCAAAAGAAGCGCGCGCTCGCCAGAGCGAGAATAACTTCCGTTAGTAATGATCTCCGAAACGTCGGCGCGATTTTGCATCGCGCGACTAATCTCGCCCGAACTGTCGTAATGTATCTTATCGCGAACGAAACTCGCGTAACTCGCTGTTAAATCTCATTCAACTTCCGTGCGGCGATATATCTGTACGGGACGATACTGCGTTACGATACTTTACCGACACCATTCGATATGTAGTGTACTTCACAAGGGACGCCGCCAACTAGATTGGCAAGGTTACATGTATTCAAATATATTTCGCATTTGAACTGTGCTGATTTAAATGTAATTTGTACTTTATTTCTGAGTTAAGAACGCAGTACAGTAAAGCATAAATAAATCGAATGATTTAAATAAGAAGAAATTTTGTATGAGTATATTTTATGTGCGAAATATTTCGTAGAATGACAATCAAATAATACGCGTAAACTTCAGCGCGCTTGTTTTGAAACGCATACCGATCTTTGTTTACATTCCACGCAGTGGCCTTGGCGCGGCGAGCCTTGAGAAAACCACCACATAACCCTTCGAGACGCGACCGTGAAAAGTACTTAAAGGTGACAGACGTTATTCTTTATATCTATCTAATATGAAAAATGTACAATTCTTGAAACGATTATGAATTGCTGATATCATTTGTTCGTCATTATTGAAAGTACGCGAGTACGAAACGAATCGATTCTCCAAGTCAGATAATGTCACGACGTGTTTAATTACTAATTAACAATAAGTCGTGAATTAAGAATATTTATCAGTTACGCAGATTAATGTAAATTTGTTGATAATTTATATCAGTAATGTATTGTTGAAATGCACATACATATACATATACTCTGCAAAATTATAGATTGAAATCTGTCATGCGAGCAGTCGGTAAAGCAACTATTATATTTTCGGAAATATCTTTACGTACAAAAAATGCACAAAAGTCTAAATCGCTCGATTATTGCGGGGGCGCGGTGGGCAACGCGTGAAGTTATCTGATCTTCTCGCCGGATTCTTCCCGCCGAATTCATTACGTCATTCGGGGTTCGCTCATTGCGTTCATGTTTGCAGTTAACAGCGAGTGTCGAACGGATTGTAATTTTATACGATTGTATTTCTTTCGTGCGCGTCGTGTGTAATCACTATCACGAATCCCGTGCGACTGTGGTATTTTGGTTATTAAGGAGTGCTCGATCATTATTAATTGCGTTTTCGAGTGAGTGTGAAACAGTAGCAACGGTGGGGAATAAGGAAGATGGAGAAACCTGAGAGACGATGACGGAGTACAACCGTAGAGTGAGTAATTTATTATTTATTTATTCTAATTATTTGTTATTTGATATTGGAATTTGTTATTGGATATAACTGCTAATTAATTTCTGCGAAGAATAAAACATTCTACGTGCTGTTTTACTATTATGTATATGATATATGTGATAAGTATTATATATATACATACTATTTAAACATTTTAAAAAAATATTTAACGCTCGCGTTAAAATATTTGTATTATTTATTTATTTACCAAACATGTTGTAAATTTGTAATTATTTGAATTATATTTAGACGCACAAAAGAATTATATTTTTTATAAAATTTTATAATCCATATTTAAAAACATTTTTTTAAATTTATAAATGATGTATATGTATCTTATTAATTTTATATCTAAGAAAAAAAGTACAAAATGATTCTACGAAATGATTAAGCATATTTCGCGCAATACATTATTACGTTCCCGCGGCGTCGCTAGATCCTTTATAGGGAGGTCTGTCTGTCAATACACATATGTGACAATTGAATTAACTCAAGCCGGGAATTATCTCGCACGCAATAGCTAAGATACGTGAATTGTTATAATTACGACACGTTCATTCCCGGTTTAACCGTCACGTTTAAATTCTCTCTCTCTCTCTCTCTCTCTCTCCTCCGCGAAAACGTGATCGGTAAAATAATGCGCGACTATCACAGTGCAATATTTAGTAATCTCGCCATCATTAGGTCACTAATCATTTTATTCAGTACTCGTAATTAGCGCACCAAGTAAGTTATATCTTTCTTGAATTATAAATGCGGAAACGCGCGAACGAAACTTTAGGAAAAGGAAGTCGAGAGGAAGGGAAAATGTGCTTATTCTTTCCCTGCCAGAACAATTCGCGATAATGATGTCTCGGATTAATTAATGTCGGCCAAAGGCGCACAATTCCATCTTAGATTAATTCCATGATAATTCGCCTGGGAAAAACTTTTGTAGAACGGCACCGTTACCTATATAACGATCGGGTTTATCCTGTTTATATACGCAGACACATAGCCAACGATCGATCGATCACGTCGCCGTTACAACGTTACAATCAGATGTAAGAATGCGGTGGGAGGGGGAAGGGGCGGAAATCCGCCTGGCGGAAGCGCGGCTGCCTAATCGCCTAATTAACCGCAGACGCATCGGCAATTTATCGGAGCGCGGCGCGGTGCGGAAAGACGCGAAAGCGGATATGATTAATGTTTCAACGGGCCGAAGAAAAGAGAGAGAGAGAGAGAGAGAGAGAGAGAGAGAAGGAGAGGAAAACTTCCCGGCTTCTCTCGTCGAGAGAGAATCGCGCGGATGCTGCTCTCGCATCCGGGAAAGGCAAACAATCTTTCTCCTCCGCGTATCCTCCCTTACGTGTGAAGAAATACTTCTCCGGGACGGCCGGCCGCCCATCCACCTGCAAAATAATTTCTCGAAGGGATAGTCTGGAAATGGGTGAGTTATGTTGTCTGGAGTTTTATGTTTCTACCCTTCACCCCTCTCTTATCCTCTGCTCTCTTCGCCGCCCGTCGCCGTCCGGGCCCACAGTTTCGAACTTCTCGGACGGCATAAAGCGCGGAAGAAACGTGACCAGGGCTTCGTATGGAGCGGGAACAAACGACGGTGTCGTGACCGACCTTAGGGTATCGTTGCTGGCCAGTTGCTCTGACCTCCAGCGTCATCGAGAGCAGATGTACGGCGATATACCTAGCGCGACGAAGACGGAAATTCCCGCGGCCCGACTGTAATCGAGCGTTCGTTATTTGTTTAGAAGGAAACCGACGCACGTCTCTCCCGGAAGATGGATCTCGCACTTTGCGATCGTTAAACCGCGTGCACATCGGGGAAAGGTGAAGTAGATGAGTCAACTCGTTAGACGAAATTCAAACTCAAATATCGCTTTAGCGTTACCATCCTGTCTTGCAAATGTAACTTTGAATTGTATTTAATTAAATATTAAATTTAATTAAATTTGAAATCTTAAAAGAATAAATTCTCAAATATATATATAGTTTTGTAAGAGATGGCTAAAAAGCAATCACAAGTTTTCTGTCAATATTGAAATTAGAATTACGAGTTAGAAGTTACGAATTACTCTCGAGTACAAATATAAAGTTAAATTGCGACTTTGTCACAGTTTTCCTTAATAAGCAAGTTTGGAGTTTATCGCTTGCCGATGTGCACATAGCCTTAAAACACAAGAAGCACAATTACAGAATAAACCGATACGGCTGTTAAAGCTACATAACTACATGGCAGAAAATAGATGGACGCGTAGACATTGAATAGTTCTAGTATTTAATCTTTTGCGGAATTTAATTAATAAAAAAAAAACTTTGCTTAGATTACAAGTTCTCTTATCATAATAGATGTGCCAATCATGCTTATTTGTTTTTTTTAATTGTAACATTATTTTTTATTTTATTATACAATTTTTAACGCTACTTTTTTTACAAAAACTAATATCGAAAAATATTAATATGCAGTAGAAAAAATAATATTTTTTATTCGTCAAATGTTTTAGTTATTTGAATTATTATAATAACTTGCTAGAGTCTATCTACTCGCTGATCCATCCACTTCACATTTAATTGGTGATGAAGAATAGATGTTACGCGCTTAGAATAAGAATCTGCGATCGTCAAGAGTGTTCCCGAAAAGACACGAACGTTACTCGAATATCTCTGGCCATATCTTTCCAACCTGAGCTTTCCGCGGAGGAAAGCTCCAGGTCGCCGATTGGCGAGGGCGCGAGTGATATATCGTCTCGTTCCCCTCTTTCTTCAGGGAGGCGGGAGTGCATATTAGGCGGATGATGGCTCGTAGGTGTCAAAGATGAAGCGAAGCGCGAGCGTAACAGGGATAAAAATGAAAACCGGAGGTGGAAAAGTGCGCGAACGAAGTAAAGTTGCAAAGGTTGGTGGGGGGATGGGGAAAAGGGGAGTTACTACCACTGGATTTCATTATGCAGCCTCTTAAAGTTGGCGTAACTCCCATTGGTCGTAAATATGAGTTACGACTGGCCGAAATAGCTCGGCGCACCTTACTATATCTACATATGGCTCTCCAGTAGGCCATAATTTATTTCACTGTTCGCAAAAGAAGGTCCAATGAATGAAAATGGCTGACGTGCCCTATTTACATCTTTCTCTTAATCCCTCGACCTTCGTTGAGTAAAAGTTTCGGGACGAAGTGGAGCGTAGGAGCGTTCGAAATCATTCGATTGCCGAGGCTCCGATAGAGCTATTTGATTTGCGAAGCGGCTTGCTTCGATTCCCATTGCGATCATCAACCGCTAATGCCGCTTTCGAATAGCGTGATTTGAGATCGTGGAGCAAGTCCCTGGCACGGACGTGCGAGATATTGGAATTGGAAGTTCAAATAATTAATCTGTTTGTGATGGAGAATGGTGTTGAAGTGTACTAAGTTGGTACGGTACAGGTATAATTTGTAACCGGCATAGATTTAGACCGATAAATTTCGAAAGGATCGATATACAAACTAATAAATTTGTAGCTTCGACTTTTTAATAAAAGATTCTGCAAAATAATTTTATTCAATAATTTTAAAAATATATAGTTTTTGTGCATTATATAAAATATGAAAAATTATCAAATCTTTATATAATCTATTTTGAAAAAAAGTTATAATTTAATCCCTGAGATTTACCAGGTGGCTTTTTAATAATAGAAAAAAAAATTCAGTTTAGTTATTTCATATTCTCTTTCACATATCAATAAAACAGGAGTAATAAATCGATAACAGGAATAGTAATGTGGATGTAACCGTTCGCTGCGTGGGAAAGGGAACGATATTTCCTGCAGCTGGTGATTCCATACAACACACGGTAATACTGAAATTTAAATTACTGATTTAATTATCAAATATTATATTATTTATGATCATATTTTTCTCAATTTTATGCAATTTGAATATTTTATTATTTGTGGAATACAAGTAATATATTATTGAGATATTACCTTCCAACGTTACTTTGTTACGCGACAGAAGGTAAATTCTCGTTTACCGTGTTCTGATCACGAAGAAAAAACACTCCGAGATATTATTACATAACGATATATTGCAATTTGAAGACTATATTAACGAGGAAAGCAATATTAAAGACGATTATCGTTTCCGATTATCGTTTATATCTGAGGATGGCATTACAGATGATATTTAAGATGATTCTAGCGAGTTTATTAAATTGGCAATTTGAGAGAAAAATAATTCTTGTCACTCTATCGTTACATGTATAGTACATGATTGTTATTATAAATTATTATTAAAAGTTATTAATTAATAACTGTACGTTATCATTAATTTTGTTACCAATTAAATTTAATAAAAGTAATTAAATCAGTAATTTTCAGTTGCATCACGTTTATTATTAATATTTCAATAATCATTAATATCACACAGTAATCATTAATTGTTGCGTGAAATCAAAATCATTACAAGCGCAATATTTCCGAAATATTCCATTTACGAATATATAATTGAAATGCAATATGATTACACTACCCTTTTATGAATAATATTCTTCTTTTGCATTATAAAAGCTGTTCGCAAGTGAGCTTTTCATGACAGATTTTTCGTTACATGCTGGCTTAACAAGTTAAATATCGCGGACGAGAGAGCAATAAGATTATTAAGTTTTAACTAATGTGTCGTACCAAATGCTGCAAAATCAAAATTTTATTTGCTTCGTTAAATATGTCTAGCACAGAGCATGTTGCCCGTAGCACAATACGCTGAATACACCGCATAACGCATCCATGATGCATTATTTATTGCCCGGCTATAACTCTCTCTCCATTTAACGGCGAAATACTTACCGTCCGTGTATGTAAACACAAACCGGCAATTTCTCAACCAAGTTTTCTATAAAGAACAGATGTAATCGCCGCTAATTACTATGATTTAATAGAATTCTAGATTTTTAATTAATTAGTCACGCGTGCCATAAATGAAGAACCAAGTATCGTTTTTTCAAGAGTATAAAGAGGATTAAATGCTATCTTTTTTTTATGCTATAACAATACAAATATTGAATAATCATCAGTGAGAGTATTTTAATCATTTTTTTTTTATATTGATAGGTACAATTATTTCCAAACGCTGTCAATATAACATATCACAAAATAGTGTCTTAAATTTCCAATTTCATTTTATTTTGCGCGCTTTTTTTTTTTTTCATTGTTTTTGATAAATAGAAAAATCTTTTCACAGAGGGAAACTGTATAATTCTGAAAAAATTGTAGATACAATACTTTCTAAATGTATTTATCTCATTTTTTGAACGCTTATAACGGATTTCCGGATGGCAACAATAACGATAGGAATTTTCTGCTCGATGTACAATATGCAGGAAAGGCAAATAAAACGCTCGGTTAAAACGCGGCGTATATTGCGTTACCAAGCAATTATAAATATATGATGCATACGCGCTATTGGTAACGTCAGTAATTCGCGTTAAACGTTGAATTATCATGTGCACCGGATATCGATCGACTATAACGAATCCCAGATTTTTTGTCCCTTTTTTTGCAAAGCCGTGCACCGGAAGCTTTTAATAAGCGGATGGATAAATGACTGCGCTCCTCTATAAATCTTAAACGAAAAAAGAAGAGAAATTATGAACATACGCTCATTCTCTCTCTCTCTTTCTTTCTCTCTTTCTCTCTTTTTCTCACTTTCGCATCATATGTCCCAATAATAAACGCGCGTACGCGGATCCTCGCGCGCTATAAAGCGTCGCATGACAGGACGATTAACTTCCGTGCATGTGCAATACCGTAATGCCCCATGAATCGAAATTATTGGTCATTGGATTCGGCGCGTCATGCGAACTCATTTTCCACGACTAATACAACACGAATGTACTTTTGCGCTATAAAATTGGCATCGATTATTCCTCCGATGCGCGTGTTATATATCGCGCTACTCCTTTTTTATTAATATCAACGTTGTGATAATTTTTTTTTTTTTTAATCTTTCGGATATTACTTTCCTGGCTGCTGCCATTCTCGCCGCGAATATTGCCGGGAGGAGAATAACGTCGAAGAGAGAAACGACAGATGTCCGTTATGACGAAATGGGAAGTAGGAAAGCTCGGGAAGCTCGCGACTACGGGATTTAAACAAACTTCGTCGGCACAAAGTCCATCCAGACGCGCCTGGAACATCGTTGCCCCACACAAAATGTGCTACGCGGTTACGCCTCTATATATATACACGTATATATATAAATACACGTATATATATATATATATATATATATATATATATATATATGTGTGTGTATGTGTTCCGTGTGTACTATATCACCAGATTTCGCATACCGTGCATGCGCTTACCTGCACACACGCCCGCGGCGTTATCTTTCCAGGGTCCGTACGACAACACGAGCCGCAATGCGCGAGTGAGACGCCTGAAAATTTTCGCGACAACTTTCGCGAGGCAGAGGAGCTATCTCGGCTCGTTACCTCGCCTTTCCGTTAATCTGCCCGAGTTTGCGAAACCGCCTACTCTGTGTGTGTGTATGTGTGTAAATACATATATATTTCATTCTATCATCTCTCTTATTTCGCTTTTGCGGTCTGTAATGTTTCTGCCTTTAATACAGCCGCGGATGCATCGTACAATTTTGGATGCAACGTACTTGTTGCCAGATAATGTCCTTATCCGATAATGATAATCGTCTAACATCACGCGAGCTTAATACATAATGAGAAAGTATGGCGTTGCAGTTAGGAATAACGTATAATAGAACTAATGCGCGAGACAATTATTATACGATGTTCTCATATACAGCATGAAGGAATCGTAAAGCATTATTTGCGACCTTTAATATCGTTCGCATTAGATATTAGAAATAAATATCTTTTAAAGAAAGAATTTGCATGTTTGATCGCTATTAATTACGAACAACGTTTCGTACCATACGATACGATCGTGTTATCAATTTTTCACCAAAGCTTATGTTTCACATTGTTATTATTATTATTCCCGGATTAAATTACGCGCGTATTATTATTCCCAATATATTCGTCTATTTTATTTACATCGAGCGAATGCAAGAAAATGAAGGATCCACAATATATCGAATCGTATTACGCGGCAATAAGCTTTTCGTCTCTTCAAACTCAATGGTCATTAAGTGAATCGATGAGGCCACTGAAGGATCTCAGGACAATCTAAGGTACCGTAAGGAGTTTACGAATATACAGAGTCACTAATCGTTAAACTTCTACTGGACTTTCCAGAGAATTGCTATTTGCCATCGTCTGAGTTCGCAGAGCATTGTCGATATTTTCTACACCTATCGATACTAATTAAAGTTACTTGCGAAATGTCTGTCGACACAAAGACAAAGTTTTCCTAGTTTGTGGCATATATATATAGTATAGAGTACGTACAAAGATATGACGTATATAACATATAAAATATGTAGTGCATATATATATAAATAAAAGATAAGTGCATTTTATTTTACAGAATAGCGTTGATTTGAGATTTTTTTTTATGTGATTGTGATTAAGGAAATAAATAAAATAATTGAGAAAAAGTTAACTTATTTAAAATAAAAATTTGAAGAATTTTCTCGATTGTCAAAAAAAACTTGTCCATTTCAAATTTTTATTACAAGATATGCGCTTCTAATATATTTGATTTGCGTCAGAGTGAATGTAAAAAATTTGATAGCTTCTGATAAGATATGCGATAAGAAAATTTTTAAAATGAGGAACAAACTTTCTGAAATATTTATGTAGCTGCTAGTTTTACTGGTACCACACATGCAACGACTAATTTATCTGTGGCTAAGTCTATATAACTTCTTTCTTGTATATTTTACATGGGCGGAAACAAAAATAGGCAGGTATATTTATATAAAAAAAATATATATATAGATATTATATTCATGAATCAGAAATATTTATCATTATATATTTTGCAAATATGTTTACTTCAATCTATGGTTATGCAATATCAAATTTTCATATACAAATTATATCAGAGAGATAGAGTTGGCAAAATACGAGATATTTATTTATTAAATATTTATTAAATAAATTATTGCCGTTGACTTAAAATCGATAAAATTTACAGGAACTATTTGTCGTTAACAAATTTATCAAACGTACAAATGATTTTGCTTAGAGCGGCAAAATCGCGCGTTCTTACGATCGCTGAATACGCACGTATAAAAATGTCTTGATTCTGCGCGCATCGATATGATTTCACACGAACAGAGTCGAGCGATTCCAGCCGCCCTATGAACTCTACGGCAATTGTGACTAAATTATGCCATTCGACATCCCGGAACGAAGAAGAGGAAGAAAAACGCGCGTTCCGAGTCCCATTCCCACGATTGTAGATGCGAGATAACTTTTCTCCGCTCGGTCGTATCTTTCGCGCTGATCCCGACGACGAATGGGGTCATCCTCCAAGTTTTTCGAGTTCGACCAACGAGTTTGCGCATTCAGGAAGAGAAAGAGAGAAAAGGAGAGAAAGAGAGAGGCTGCTCCTGAAAATTTCACGGTGCACTGCGTGAATTCGAACCTACCGATAATTTTTTCACACCTTCCTTAGAACGTATAAGACGTTTCGATAATTGTCGTGCCGTAGAAAGGAACGACTAATTTAAATTGACACGCTAATTAATTACTATACGGCCGATTTACTTCCGTAAATAGCTTTTATCTCGCGTCGAGTTAGCGCGAATTTCTTATACGAATTATGAGAAGATATCGTGATCGAGTCGATGTTGCATAAACATTGGAGCGATTTCTTGTGGCAGTTTCAATATAGTTCCCGTCGAGCAAATAGAAGCGAATATCGTTATTAAAATTAACTACGGAATTTCCAAGGCATTATACGGATCTCTCGTCTAAGATGAGTAAAGTAAAGAGAGAAAATTCCGAGGCGCGACTAAATATCAAAATAGAGTATTGCGTATCCAAGTTAATTGACACACAATTTATTATAAAAGTTTCAATATTGAAATATGCGATGGTAAATATTCCAGAGCAAATTAATATAGCTCTTTTGCGATGCGATATATATAAAAAAGAGCATCGATCGAGATTACTTGCTACATTGAAAAATCCGGATATCTATAAGGCCGTAACGCAATGCTGGAATATCCGCAAATCCGACAAATCCCAATTTCATCTGCACCATGTACGAATGTTCCCAGAGTCGAAATACTGGATTCACTGTAAAACAACGTTTTTGCTCTAGACAGTGACACATTCATCATCGCATCGCGTGTGTACTCATTCAATCAGAGATTGCATTTTGAAAGAGAAAGAGAAAGAAAGGGAATTATTATATTTGACGTTTCATTAAATAAATACGAGCGAAATATTTACATAAGAGAAATTAAGCTATTAAAGGGAATATCTCCTATTATACGGTGTTTTTTATCGATCATGAACGTCTCAAATGATATATAAAAACAACTGTATAGTTTCCGAACCCGAGTTTTTTTCTTGCACTCCGTTAAATTAATTTGCGCATAAACTGTGATTAAAACGCATCAGCCGTAAAACATTACAATTTATTTCTAAAAAAGATATTTATCATTTTAACACCGTGAGTGTTGATTTATTCAGAAAAAAGAATGCATTTTTTACAAGTTGCTTCACCGTAAAATAACCGTAAATAAGAGATTCAAAAAATGAAAAATGAAAAATTTTTGATTGATTTAATTTCAAAATTCGTTAATTTTTTGAGAAACCTTATCATGCTTCGGAGATAAGAAATACATTATATTATTGCATGCCAAATACAAACGAATAAAATTCATGATTTAACAGGCCGAAGGCGAAACGTTTAATTATCTCTATTTGTTACTAATGTATAGCGTAACGTACATAATGATAAATGCATCATGAGACCAATCATGCCGCAAATAGCGCTTGCAGGATAAGTTTAGTTCTCGGGCAAGTTTCTGATACGGCGAGCTATTATTGCGCTTGCAAGGGTCAGACTCGCAAAGGTAGTTAACGCACGCGATATAAATTACATAATCCGAACGGAGAACTGTGTCAGATGGTAGGGGAAGGTGTAGTAAACGTGACGTGGCAAACCGGTACAAGCCGAGGGTGGTAGGGGGTGAAATCTTATCATCGACATCCGCTGGGATTTCAAGTGCCAGGTAAACAGACTCGTATTTGAGATTTCCCATGCGGGGTTGACAGAGAGGGAGAGAGCGAGGGAGAGAGAAAGAGAGGTCAGTTCCGGAATCAGAGAGAAACGGAAACGATAGAACGAACTGAAACCGGCAGGAGAAGATGGCTATAAGAAAAGATGCTGGAGACGAAAGTGCGAAAGAAAGAAAGAGAGAGAGAGAGAGAGAGAGAGAGAAAGAGGAATGTCGATAGTCCTCGAGTGGCCCGGTGCGTTTTTTTTTTTCTGGACAATTCGATACAAATAAAACCAATTGGTTTCCTAAGACGTCTTTATTGGATGAAATTTTATCCGCGTTAGATCGAAACTTCGAGCCATACGGCCGGAGAATTACATCTTTCGTTTCCTTCAGTATCTTCTTGCTTGGATTATGAGTCTTTCAACTCTTTCCATCGCGCATTAAAAATGCATAATGTTACGCGTTTATTCGTCGCGGTTCATCGTGATTGGCCGCTTTCCATCTTTGTTTTCAATCATCTCGTATGCATTTTAAGTAGGATCGAAGGGTGCGAGGTTTACATTTAATTTTACCGGTATGTAGAGCTCGTATATTTTCGTAGATCTCTGTATAGAATATATCTCGCGTGTGAAAATCCGGTCGGTCAATTAGACAAACACATACCGGGAAAACTTTATCATGGCAGATTTCTCCGGTGATTTGGAGTTTGTCGGATATTCGTCGAATGCAAATGCTCGAGGTTTACGCGACGAATTTTACTACTGTTGTCATGCAGAATGAGAACATTGTCACATAGTTATACGCGTTATCTGTACATTGCGACACGCCCGCAACGGGGCTTGATGAATATTTGTCGGAAAACGCATCATTCGCCGCTTTCAGAAAGCACGTAACACGCACACGTGCGTACATATATACATACAGATATAGGCGGATCGCGTTAAATGCCGACAGCCTTGAAAACTGCGGCGTAACAAAATTCGAGCTCGTTCAACCCGCTCGTATTTTGTTCCCACATCTCTCTGTCACGCGCTGCCCAAACTCCCCCCCAAAAAAAAAAAAATTTCCTTGTAAAATATTTCCGCGTGCCATACAGTGGTGGCGAAAAAATTACGGTGTTAGTTAGCCGCAAGCGTCGAGTTAATTTTCACTATATCTCTCCCATGAGCCCCCCGTTAAATACGCTGTTTTTCCGCTCGGGGATCGTTGACGCGAGTATAATTTAATTTAAACATAGTACAAACGCTTGCTCATCATTGCACCGAGAATTAAAAAAGTTTGTTAAAAACGTTAAAAACGTTAGAGAAAGAGCACCGATAAGAAGATGCCCTCGCAGAGAGTTAAATATGCTCTTGCTCATTTATCGCGTGAGGAACATACCGCGCAATTAGCGCGTCCAAATTGGAGAAGGCTTCGCAAAATCGATACAAATATCCTGGTATATTCACAATCATCTATATTATTTTGTCTATATTAGAATAAGAAATTACATTTTTACGAAAATTTTATTATTTCACGTAACACATGCCGAATGTAATTTTTTGAAAATATCTCGCACACACATTTGCGCATCTTTATCACAATTCTGATAACACAAAATAGTTATATTTATATCATACTTATTTATCAAGTAAACTCGGAATCGAGATTAAAATAATACAATTGAATGAGACGTCTCGTCCTCTCAGCTATTGTAGGTACTTGAATACATTTTCTATAGTATTAAATATCATTGAGATATACATAAAATGAAACGATCGTTGCATGAAAGACGCAGAACGCTCTTCCGTGGAAAAACGTTCAACTCAGAGAACGATCGATGGAGTATATATATTCGAATAGTGTGTCTCTGTGCGCCTTTGTGTGTCCTCTATTCTTCATATACTTGTGTATCGACGTAGCTATATATTTTTCAGGTGAGCCCTTTTACAGTTCGGCGCGCAGCTCTAAGGAGCCGCGCTACCAAGCGCATCCGGATTATGGCGCAACCGAAATTCCTAACTAAGAAATATGATGCCGCGTAAGTGCACAGTCGTCCGCTCTACTACCTCGTCAGGTTATCGCGAGACCTCTACAAAATTTATTATCGCAGCATGGCGCCGCCAGTTTCCCCGCGTATTCACCCCAAGACACTTGCGGCGAAAAGCAGCAGACGTATTGTCGATCTGGCGTTACCCAAAAGAAGGTGCATATATCCGTTTGCTAAATACTTGACGGGAGAATCTTGAATTGAATACACAATCAATCTTATATTTAAAAAACCGGTTTATATTATAATCGATTCCAGAAAATTAAAAGCAATAATTTATAATTTATTTTTCATATTATTTGTATATATCGTAAAATTATTTGAATTATACAGGGTGTCTGAAAACTTTTGACAACTGAGTCGAAAAGTCCTGTACCATTGTGTAAAATTCGCAATAGTTATTGCGAATTCAAACATATAATTATTTCGCAATAGTTATTGGGAATTTTGCAAAATGGTATACGACTTTTCGATTTTTCAGTTTGGCCCAATCTACCGTCACACTTTGGGTGTGTCAAAAGCTTCCGGACACCCTGTATATAAAATAAAAATATATGTTTGATAACTACAATTGTTATTTAACACAGTTTTAATATATCAGCTGAGAATTGATAGCTAAAACTTGGTAGATGATAAACGTACGCTGACTTAAAAGCATCTTAAACATTAGAATTCTACTGGAGAATGTGAAATTGGCAGCTACGAAAACCATGAGGGCAGCCGTGGGCGATCTGTTGGGGAAGGTTCGAAAGTCGCGGTACCAGCGGTATCGCGTATTCTGCAACGCGCGTCAAGAACGAGAAGCAAGGAAAAAGTAGAGTCGATATTTCCCACCATCACATGTCACGTTTTTCTCTGAGAACGACACGCGCATCCTAGAAATAATCTTACCTCGGATTTGCACAAGTAACCGATCTCAGCGGTAAACGTGAAAAATACGGAAAAATTGTTTATTTCAATCCCGCTACGGAAATTATAAAATGAAACGCATATTCATATACATAAACACATACACACAGTAACGGTTGTTTAATTTTTCATAACACATTACAAATATCAATAAAATAAAACTTGCATGTAAATTGTTCCGGAATCAAACCGCGCAAATGTTTACATCCAAAGAACGATGTTAATTTTTTGTTCAAATAATTTGATTTTATAAAATTGCAGCAATACATTAGCAAATAATAAAACATAAGTTTAAACAGCTTTTATATCGATTTCGCTAAAGAACGAGGTGCTTCAAATTCTGTGTTTAATTGATGGTGTTCGCGCGTGATACTGTGTGTGTTCTAGAATTAATTATTAATAGTGCTCAATGATATTCGGAATTGCACTTACGCTGAACATTTATTGCAACGGTTACAATCATTGTGTGTGATTCAAAAGCATCAATTTAATAGTTTCCCGCGATCCATTTACCGTGTAATACGTGAGGCTATTTCACCACAATGCATGACAATTATAAGCACATTTTTCATTTAGAAATTCTTTAACATTTTAAAAAGAAACTTTTCTTCATCGTGAAAATCAATAAGTGCATTATTTTATATTTTAATGATTATATTGTTATTGTTTTCTATTCTTTTCACACAGAATTATAAATATTATTAAATAATTAAAATATAATTAAAATAAATGGGCAGAGAGACTGGTGTTGGCAGCTTTTTAAACTAAAATATGAATGAAATATTAATCAATATTCCGAGTTGACTTTGCCTTAACAAAATATTTTAAATTCCCGCGATAAAATACTTCGCTCTAAATCCAGGAGGAGACGAATGGCCAAACTGCGCAAGGCTCTCACAAAACCGGAAGATTGGCAAAGGCACATGCGGGTTTTAGAAAGGCTGGCCGCTCCGAAGATTGTCGTAAGGCCCAAAAAGAAGCCCGTAAGAAAAATGTCGTTCTCGTTCATAAATCAATACTAATCGATCTAGATAAGAGCGTGTTCGGTTTCTGACGACGGGGTCAATCGATCGTGTGTCTCCAACATTTCAGAAAAAGAAAAGGATAAGACCGCTCGACATTGAGCGTATATACTCTTTGGCTCTTCCGATTGTTCGAGATATACCAAAAATCAGGGATCCGTTGACGGTGTCAAAGCGGGCGCTCGCTTATCGGATCACCAAGCGAATAGAGAGCCTCGCGGTTGAAAAAGAACGACCGGAGATCAAATTGCAAATACCAGGCGCCGTTCGGCCGGCCGCGATGAAAGCCATCGGTAATATACGCACGCACTTTTTTCAACTTCTTATTAATCGTTTTACCGTCCACCAGTCCCTTGCTGATTTCTCGCTCGATATTCATCGCTATCGATTTGAAGGAAGAGCAATGGTTCCGTTATCATTTATATCAGTTCGCTGTACCGATACTATTACATGCTATCGGATTTTCGTAACTGGACTTATATGGGGTGTCCCAGCATGCGGATATCTTTCCATCTAAGGATTCGATGACAAATTTGCTGTATTTTTCTCTTACAAGTATTTTATGGAAATCTTGCTTTTTCATTATTTTTTATAAAAATTTTTTTATATAAATTTTTATAGAAATTTTTATATAAATGTCTTAAAAATTAAATGTCTCGAAATAAAAAATAATATTAAATTTCTCATTAGAGTTAACTAAAAAATCAAACTTTTGTAATTTCGTATTAATATAATTCGGCAAAATGCTTTTATTTTTTAATATTAAATAATACAGAAAATACAGATCTTTTATTTGTTGAAAGAAATATATTTAACAGAATTTTTCTGCAATTTTTGGGGGGATAAATCCTCTATCATTTCTAATGGACTATTACGGCTATCGTACATATCCGATGAATTTGGGACACCCTGCATAGTAAATCCGTGATTTCGCTGGCCCCATTTCTATACGTCGGGAAAGACGACGGATTTACTCCTCGGTGGCTGCGCGACTGTTCAATAGCTTATGCGGTAACATTGAGGTTTCACGAACATATTCTACATATACGGAATAAAAATAAAATTCATATATATGAATTTTATTACATATATATATATATATATATATATATATATACATTTTTTTTTTTTTAACGGGTGCGCAACAGGCATACACCTTTCAATATTCATCAAACACTGATGAAAAATATCAGTTAGATTTTATTACAATATTAACAACATTGAAAATATTTTTATGTGAAATTGTTAATTGAGCGAAAATTCAATAACAATTTTTTTCATGTATTATATACATTTTTGATCAATATCGCGAGAATATTCCACTATTAATTTCAAATATCACTAAACTCGCGTGATATAATGCGGAATTCGCGTTATCTTTCCGTTCAACCATAACTGCGTGTGGTAACGATTTTGTAGCATTTGATATAGACACAGGGAGATAAACGGGACACGGTCTACACATTAAGCTCGCAGTACACGAAACGTGTTTTGTTACCGATCTGCCTGCAAATGCTGCTTCACTTGGTGTACTGCTCGTCTACAGACCGCCTTGCCTATAGCTCTATTTCGTATCATAATGTTCGCCACACTTGTCGGTATATTATAATTATTTAACGAAAATGTGTCGCTTGCAATGCGAAAGCACGCACACCCACATCGTTTATTCTCTATAATTTCTCTTCTAGATATATATGCAATTCTATTTAATAATGCTTATTATTAAGCATATATATATATATATATATATATATATATATATATATATATATATATGAATCAAATGCGATTATATTTCTCTATTATTATATCTCATTTTTGTTAATTATTATTTTCATTAGTATACCTTACTTTATTAAGTCTGTATTTTTATTATTGGATTGTTATATGAGTTTTGTTTTTATTATTTTAATATTGAATATTTTTTTCATTGTATTGTTTATTTTTTATATTTCTTGCTAATTTAGAGCTCTATTCAGTTACTTTTTGCATACATCGGTCATTTCAGTTCTTATCTCGCTTGTGTATACCGTGTCCTGCGGCGCGTTCGTCGGCCGCGTCTGATTAAACGACGTCTTCTTCTACTATCGATCGACTAGGCGGCCGTGCGACAGTAGATTAATTTTCCTTTGAACCGTCGCGGTAGGAACGTAAATAAACGGGTCTAAACAGTCGAGAATCGATTGTTGGATCAAACCTGTGTATCGAGGGTAATCGGAGTCTCCCTGTTTCTCTCTCTCTCTCTCTCTCTCTTTCCCTTTATCTTTTCCTTCTCTCTCTAAGTCAACTTGAGTATCGTCTTATGCCGCCTGTGTTGTAACTTTCTCTGCAACATATTTCTAAGGGGATGCCTCCTCGAGTTTCTCTCCGAGCTATCGTCGAGCGTAAACCGACGTCTCGTCGCTGACGTGGAATTTAATTTCGCGCGCGAGACGTTGCCTGATACAAAACGTACAAGTCCATCGAGCCTCTCGGCGATAATAGAAAAGGCGTGCGATACGTAAGACGAGAGCCGACCGCTTTTAATTTTCTCGTAATAATCGCACGCTACGAGAGCGAGTCGGTGCACAATGCATTGTTCCATTGAAATCCGTCTGTAATAAAATACGGGACACGAGAGAGAGAGAGAGAGAGAGAGAGGAGAGAGAGAGATATAGTGAAAAACACTCTCGATCGCGTTCAACTTTTGTAATATATCTTTCACGCGCGCTCTGGCTATAAAGCAAGAGACATAAATCAAAATATTATACTTTTCAGGAAAGGCGAAAGAAGATTAAAATATTAAATATTAATCAAATAATTCTCTCTTTACGCTGTTAATGCTGTTAACGTTCTAAAAAGAATTATCCACATGTTATTGAATTATCTCAATTTCGACAAATATGATTTTATCTCTTCGTTTTAGAAAGCAGAGAAAACATAACAAAATTATTCAAATCGCTATTTTCGATCAAGACAATTCCAATATAAATGTTTCTAAAGGTCGATCCTTAAACATTTTATACAGTTTGTTAAAAATTTATTTATTTATGAATGTTTTTATATCCGCGCGCGATTATAATTAACGGATGCTGGCGCAAACACATTGCATGTTTAGAACATTAATTCACATTGCCATTATATAGTCGTGTAACGTAACTGCCAACCAACTAATCAAACAAATATCGCGCGGCTGTGGTTCGTGCAAAATGAAATTCAGATGAGATTACATTTACGGTAACCGCGCGAAATAGTTTGTTCCATAATACAATGCAGTTAGTCTTGCGTCGTGTGCGCGGTGAGCTCGTTGATAAAAATAAAGCGGCAGCAAGGCAATGTTAATGGATAGGACTGACCATTCAGACGGTATAACCCGGTTTAATGCCGCAGCTTCCCAGAGAGTAATCGCTTTGGCGAAACCCGCTCAACGTCCTGCGGGCATGCAGACGGACTTACGCGAGGACGCCTTCGTTGTCTCGCCAATGGCGTTAACGGCAAGATGTTCCCGACGTCTCAAGACTCTCGCCAAACCGAGGAAGTACCCTACACCCGTCTTCAAGAGATTGAAAACCGCGCTTAGACGATGAAACAGCATGGGAATGGAGTAAAATTTTATAACACATCCACGGTTTAATTGCAGTTTTTTATCCTCCTCGAGTGCAGAGTTGGCGAGTTAAAAATTAGCACTTGTGTCGCAATTTCCGCATGCATATAATCTCACAAATGAGAACCAGATTGTACATTTTCAGCTTTCCCAAGCAAAAACATATTATATTATAATCACAATGAATGTAATACGTTGAAAAAACATTTACGTAATAATCTGAATACCTTGATGTAACCTAAATATATATACAGACAAGTATACATATATATATGTATACTTGTCTTTATAATAATAAACTATGATTTAGAATGGCCATTAGAGATTGCATTGAATATTGCATCGCAAGAATAATAATTCACCATACATGCGAGATAATCGGGGGAACGCATCTCGTATTAACGCTTTCATGTATTTGTGAAACATGTATAGGATACACATTATTTATTTTGCAAACGCGCACTATTGGCCTTGCCTCGCGAGACAGTACGTGCAATATATCAAAAAGCATACAGGTCTGTGTCGCGTTGCATTATGAGCGCGTTGCGGCAAAATCGTGAGATATAACCAACGTCGACGTCGTAAATTAGGCCAGCCGGCAATCTGCTAGCGCTCGAAACGGATTACTGTTACGTAATGTTATAACGAACATTCTAGCTGTCGCGCAACTTCGTAAAGACATTCCGCGTTCGCGTGATATTTCGAGTGGAAAGACGAGGTCGCGAGAGCGAGGCGCGCTGGACTTTAACGCGTTCGGTATTTTCTTATTTGTGGAAGGAATGCGCGAGAAATACGACACACGCCCTTAAACGCTTGACGATATTAAAGGAACGTTTATACGGCAAAGCGCGGAGGGAAGCGTTGCTCTTTTCGCGCGCGTAGGATATTTTCTCTCGGAGCCGACGGGCCGACAATTTCATTTGCGTAAATAATAAATGGAAGTAGAAAGAAGAAATAATGGATTGACGGTAATAATTAATTATATTTAAATTGATCTTTTATCACGACAAAATGCATATATGATTTAAGAGCAAAAAAATCTATTATCTACAAAGGTTGAAAGATTGGATAAAATTATTCGAGTAATAATCTGTACTTATTTACATAAATTATGATAATGTGTTGGTCAAATATAATACTTAACTTTCCTCCCGTTTTTTATTTTACTCACATTTTTATTTTATAAATTCAGTACGATACTATGCTTTCGCCTCCTTAAATGATACAGACATTAACATTCTCGACATTGCAAAATTATTTAATTAAAGGTACGTTGTACGTCTTTACCTTTGTAGAGAAATTAAAGGCACTGGTCTTTGAATTTGTAGTCGCGCGCACATTTTTCTTCTCCGTTACGCCCGACCTTTTCTTAATTAACATCTCGTTCTCTTGCTAATAGCAGCGTAAGAAGTGAACGATCAAAGTACATAAGCTTTACAAAAGGCACGCTCGAGAGACCTTTGGCAAGCAGCCGATACTTTCTCCGATATATTTTGCGCAGCTTCACAAACGATTGCATCAACGATTGCATCAATGATTTCGATCGTCAATACGAATACGACACTCGTTTGTGATAAACTATGCTGAAACGTGTCGTTTTGCATACCGTATTGCGCGCGCGTTGTTTCCCATTTCAGGTATTTATATTCCTATTTGCAGGAAATTTCACGCAATGCATACCGTGCGTGATAATCGGTTCTGCTTTAATAGCAAGCGACCATATAAATATCTTCAGCGAAATGATTAATTGAATTTATATGAACGTTATAAACATTTATCTAATCGTTAATATGTGAGCTTCGGGTGTGTATGTATGCGTGTGTTGTTTGTACCATTAAAGCATTAAATTTTAATGATGTTCTTTAATTAGTTTAGAAACTTCTTGTCCATTTAAATATAAATATATTTAACGTCAATATGAAATAATTTGCAAATAATGTCGATTTTTTTTTTTGATATTCTCGTTGAATCGAAAAACTTAAATTCATCAAAGAATGCATCATTGAAATTTATTGCTGTGAAAGAAAAGATGTCCTATAGAAATTTTAATATAAATTTACAAACACAAAAACGGTAAATTTTTATTTATATCGAATACACACACACACACTCTTATCCACAGCATTCTTGACAGCCTCCCTTTCATCACGCAAAAAGCGATTGATAACAAATTCTATTGTGGGTAAAGAGAATCAAAGGATCGAAAGGCCAGCTTTAATGCACAGGTATGGACTCATGCTAAAAATTCTAGCTTTGTCCGAAAGCAAATTTTGTTTCAAAGGGTCACCTCCATACATATCCCCCTCCCTTTCTCGCCTCCTTCCACCCTCTTCGCCACCACAACCTTGATCCGCCGTTTGATCCAACGGGGATCTGGTTCGCATCAATAGCAGAGCGTCGGACAGTGAAACAGGAGCATGAAAAATGGATCTGAAGGGGTTAAAACGATTCAACAAACGTCAGACGCGCAGTGTCGTCGGTCGAATTGTGACAAGATATAGGAACTTTGGCGGCGGGGACGGAAGTGATAGGACCTTCTAAATACACTCCGCATGGTCGACTCGCGACGGATCGACCGCGCGGATATCGCGCGGTTCGAGCGGAATATAAATGTAAACGGCAGGAATATGCGGCCCCGATCCGCTCGCGCAATTCCATTCACGTTCTGACACTCCTACGTCCCGGCGGCTGTCACCGACCAGAATAGCGCGGTCCGCGTTTGACCCCTCGCGTTCCATCCCATCTCCATTCCTTCTCCCCCATCCCTGGTCCACAGATCTGCATCCTCTTATCGGAGTGAGAGGGCGTTCGGTTACCCGAAACTATGCGTGGCAGCTACTCGCGGTCACCTAAATCAGTGCCTCTCAAATTGGGTTAAGAACTCTCAGATGTTGAATAATTTTATTTTAATCGGTTTATCTCAGTGCGTATGCTTGGCAGCATTTTGTGAACCGAATGAGAAATAGTTATTTCGGCAAAATTTATTATGCTCATTACACATATTATTCGATGATAATTTTAATTGTCAGTTTTTTTTTTTCTTAAATTTCACTTACTAAAGTTGATTTTTATTATATTTGAAGATGAATTTAATTAAGTAACAGTTTCATTATTTTCTTTTTAATTATACCTAAGAAAAAAATGAAGATTGTATGGGCATAAAATATGAGAAACACTGAGATAAATTGGAATGCAAATACAATGCACGTTGAGGTCGGCATTTATGCACTCTCTGAATATTTTTATAACGGAGATTATACGTTTTGCTTGTTTCATATATCCAGTTTTCCAAATCTCTTATTCCATCCAGTGAATCATTATGATGTAGCGTATGATAAATGTGTAAGTGGTAGCTGAGAGTTAAGAGTTTTCCTCTCTGAAAACGACTCTCGATAAATTTACTCAACTGAAAGAAACTTTTATGTATGTACGAACTTAACTTTGAAATTATGATTGGGGTTCTGAGAGGATGCATCTAAACTATAAATTCAAGTTTTTGAAATGTAAACTAAAATGGTAAAAACATAAAAAAATATATCGATTTCAATAACTCGACAACATTTACTTATAAGCGCGATGATGCTTTCAAAACAAGAATAAGATCGTCGATTTTCGTCGAGAGAAAGAGAAACTTTGTTGGAGAAAATGTAGAAAAATATATTTGTTGAAAGTTAAAGTAGTTCTCTCCTGTCACAGGGGGTAGCTAATTTTTTAATATTAATCATGTTCCAAACTGCTGTATTTTTGAAATATTTTTTTTCTAATCTTTTTATAAAATGTATTGTTACATTATTTTTTACGTTAAAAAGATAATTCAAAAATAATCGAAAATATCTTATTTTTATGATTACACTACAAAATAATGACACATCATCCAGAAATAAATGAATAATTAATCTTACAAATAATAAATTAACAAATAATAAATAATAAATTTAATAAACTCTAGATTACTCAGCCTTATTTTGTCGTCGATCAATTTTTCTCTGGTCTCGTTTTGTTTTGTTTCTTTATTGCTACTTTTTTACAGCATTCATATAACAATCATATGCATGGAACATTAATCGCTCGCGACATGCGCTTTGTTCCACGAAAGAAAAACGCGAAAAAATTACGATCGCACAAAGTTATGATACGCTCGCAACATCTCGCAAATTAGCGCAATGCACAAATCACAAACAATGGGGGGAATTTGAAAATTGTTCGGGCAATTTCACGCGTCACTCTCCACGACGATGCTAAACCTGTTGCTTCACTTTCGTACATTTTCCGCATTTCGAATAATAAAAATATAGAGCGATTGTTATCTCTTATTATAATATGCAAATAAGTAAATATTAAAATTAGATATAAATTAGATATAAACATCCCTGCGGAGAGAATATAATAATGTTTTAAAAATGTGTTGCTTTATCAATTCCCCATTTTAAAAAATTACATGTACATGTAATGAATTTTTTTAAAAGGAATTTTTTACACTATGCGATTGATAAATATCAATATACGAGATTAAATACAATTTTGTATTAAAATATTAAATGTCGCTTTCAGACTCGGTTATATTCTATGTTAATATTGTAAAAATTCGAAAATTTGTGATTGAAAATGTGATTAATATTGCACGTATAATACATATCACAATTTCGCGATATATATGTATTATTAATTAACAGAGTTAATATATGTATTATAACTCTCTATTATTTAAATTTTCAATCTAGTGATACGTGTATTTTTCCGTGCTCTCATTTTTAAAATGTTGACGAAATTGAATTGGGAAAAGAATTAAAGACGATAAGAGAGAGTGATAGAAAAAATATATGAATTAAAGAAATAATTGCTGCTTGTGTAAATATTACCAAAAAAATAATTATTTATTATTTTTATATTACTTTGATTTATATTTCCGTGTATTTTGCGATTTGTGTTTCATGAATTTGTTAATATTATTTAAAATAATTCCGCTTATTAAAAGCGTTTTAAAAATCTAATAAATATGTATATAGATGTACATATAATATTAATACATTATTTGTATGTCAATTGCCATTTAAATAAGAAATTAATTCTGACTTAAATTAACACGTTTCAAAGTTAAAAGCCCAACGTATAATTAATCGCAATGCCAATCAGTCGACCTCGTTCGCACGAGTTCGTGTCATTTGCTCTCGATCGCCACTTGAGCTCGCTAAAATGCGTTGACGCGCTTTCGCGGTAAATTTCACGCCAGGGAATGTACGATCGCGTGAATTGCGGTTGAAACCCGTACAAATTTCGATTTCAGAGCTGTTAATGCCCCGCGCGAAAATTGGTTGAGAAGGCGCAACCTGAGAGGGAAAGAGGGGAAAGAACGAGCGAGCTAGCGGGTAATTACATAAGTTACCTCTGAGGTGGCGAACATAAGGGCGCTGCTCGTGACACCCGCTAGTTTTCTAGTTAAGCTGGTGGGATATTTACTCGATTGCGTCCTCCTTTTTGCGCGATCAAGTAAACCGAGTATTATCGTCGCAATCCGATTTTATGATTTAATTACATACAATTAGGATAATTAAAGATTTACAGAAAAAATATACACATAATAATATTCGACCGGAAAAATTTTTTATAAAGATTCGCAAAGTTTTTAATTTATTTAAAAGGGTTCAAACCTTTTATTTTAAAACAAAATTTGATATTTTTGAAAAGTCAGAGGGAGGATATTTACTTTATATTTCTGTTTTTGTGCGATTAACTGACATTTCGAGTTAAGCCGCAACGCGAAATGAAAAAGATTTCTAATTTGAGACACCGCAACGAGGGTAATTAGATTCTGAAAGGATATATTAAGAATGTCGCGCGCTTTGAGAAGAATTTAAAACTATTTAGAATCTCTTGAAATTGAAAACACTTTTTTATTTCAAAAAAAAAAAAAAAAAAATTTACTAATTTTGCTGTTTAAGTCGGGAAAATTTATTCTATTGCATTCTTTTTCTTGGCATGGTTCAGCAGCATTTCAACTAACAATGAAGTTCATGGCGCGTCTAAAGATAATTAGATCTTACAAAATGGCGTATATAATGACAATAATTTCTGCTGCATACATTTTGAAAATAAAAACTGAAAAAAAATCTTTAAATCTTTATATCAATATGTAAATTTGAAAATGTAAAGTTATTTTTTAAGTAAAAATTTGAAAATGTAAATTTATTTTTTAAGTAAAAATAAATGCATAGAGGAATTTCTAGAGGAGATATTCTAAAATTTTCGCAACTAATAATAAGCACAGATATATGCATATTGATTGGTGGATCGGTGTGATCAGCGTTGATTGGAAGGAGGAGGTGGCTTTTGCGCCGACACGTCGTATGATCATAATTAATATGATAGGAGTGATAATGCGTCATTAATCGTTTCCACACTTCATTAAGAGCATTCGATAAAATCATACGCGCTTGTTACGCTTTAATCGTCTCTAATGAGATCGCGCAACCATTGTGCGATACCTCGGAAACGCGGTCGGTGCACGAGAAGCGCAACGAGGGATTAACGCGCCATTTCACGCCGAAAATATTACACGTATCTGTCGCTGGCGAATGCCGCTGCGCGGGTACAAGTTTCGCGTAATTGCCTGATCAACTCTAATGACTTTAATACGACATTTCATACATTACATAGTAAAAGTTTTAATTAAAGTCGCAGCCGAAGGAAATCCGATTACACGCGGCGATCCGGCGGAAAAATTGATCCTATTCCCGGATATAAACGCGCAGATTAAATAACTGCGTGTTATTGATTAAAGCTTGTCAGGTCGAAAGGATATTTTGTCGTTTCGCGTCTATTCAATTCCCGTCGTATTATCATGCTGTTATTATCACGTACGCTTTTCAATTTGAGATTTCTGTCGCGCGCCCGTACGACAGATGACGGCGTGCAATAGCAATCATTCGTTATCGGACGTAATGCATTAGGGAGATAACGGAGATTCAGCTAAAACGCTAATCATCACGCCACCAATTATCCATTCAATCATATTTCATTCCATTTTTCAAGAACGGGACGAGTTCTACATTCTCGTCGTGATAATAACAGCCTACAGATATATCGTTCATGTACATGTATTATACCATAAAATCGTATGACAAAATAGAAAGAATATAATATAATAAAATAGAATATATAATAAACGAACGCAACATGCTCACGCACGCGCACATACACATACACGACTGTAAAATTTCCGAAACCGCATCGAAAATGCACAAAGAATAAACCGCGTAAATCCTTCTGCTTTATATGTATATTTCAAGAATCTGTATTTTAGATTAAGCAATTTAAATTAATAACACGTTTCCATGCAACATGAGAGAATAATATTTTCAATAATACGTATCTCGCATACTATTAATAATTTCCTATTTAGGACAATATGACAGTGTCATCGTAGCCATTATCATTGTCTGCTGCCCGTAACCCGCGAATCCATCCGCCACGCTAATCTATCTGCCGAGATATTGGCAGTCTCGGCTGCGCTTCCCCGCTGATTGAGAGCCCATGCTTGTTGCAATTAAGCAGGAGAAATCCTCGAAGGCTGGTTGGGAGAAGGGGGAAGGGGGACGATTGGTTATTGGCAATGGGCAAAGCACTAATACCGATATATATGGGGCACGCTCGCCGATGCCGACTCGCTCGTCCCGTTTTCAATTTGTCCCTCACGAAATACCGCCATTTATCTTTATTTTCCTTAAGCTAAGCCACGGACTTATCGTTATCGGTCGTAGCACGCAAGGCCGCTTTCCTCAGAAGCCCGCCCGTCGTTCCGCACATTCAATCTCACGGAACAATCTGACCCCCCGCCTAACTCTCTTACCCGCTGCGCTATCATTTCTGATCATTCTCGAACGACGGGAAACACACTTTTGGCGTTTCACGGTTGTCGAGTCGTGACAGTTCGCCTCCACCATTGAAGAGTCGCTTCCGATTCTCTTAAACTTCTAGAATTGTCAAACACATATAACTTTATAATAAAAGTTTTTAATTTTTTCGAAAAAATATTTCTCACAATATACATACACCTTGATATTTTGTATTAGGCATAAGATTAATTTATCGTTAATCTTTCTTTTATCTATTTTCTGATTATTTTAAATCATTTCTCGTAATTATTGTCTCTAACAATTTTATAGCTTTATTTCTAACGAAATGTTATTATAGAGGCTTTCCTTTAGTGGAAGAAATAAAATTTTGGAAATATTAAATTATATTTTTAAAATGAATCTTTTTAAAAAGTGTCTTTGAGGTCGTTTTAAAAAAGAGAAAAATAAAATTTAATGTCGCACACAAAACGCGCACATAAATCCTTGTCCTAGGTAATAGTAATAAGATACGGTCCGTACGACTGTGTCCAACGTAAAGCGAGAAACTGCTTATTTTTTTTATATGCATACTTTTCCTGCAGATAATTTCCTAATGGGCGAGGTCCTTCAACGATTGTTTGGATTGTCTGAAATTAAATCGCCACAGCATTAATAGTAATATTATGATTCATTGTGTCTCTTATTTCAACTTTCCATTGTTTCAGACTTACTCGGAGATGGCCACAATGGAAAGTCGCATCCCGTGGCTGATAATGGACGACGCGCTTTGAATACGTATATACGTTGGATTTAGCAGCTTGCATAACCGGGACATATGACCCATACGGATGAAGAGCCACCGCGGTTGGTGAGTCACATGTTCCTTATTTTGAGACACAAAATGGGTTGCGAAACTCATTACCCAACGTAAAATCTAGCGTAATACGATATCGCTACTTTATCGCAGTATTTCCTTCATACGTTTCTGCAAAAAGAGAAATCCAAAAAAACGTACCGAGATAATTATGTGCGAAGACTGCCGGTATATATCCTCATATCCTCTTATTTTTATTATTTTATATACAATGAAAACGATGAATAAAATTTGTTTTGCTCGTTTCGAGAAATTTGCATTTCCAAGCGGCTGATTCGTTTCTTTTTTTCTCCGAGATTATTCTATTACATTAAAAAGAAATTTTTTTTTTTAATATAAAATAATAGATGTTACAATAGGAACAATAATAATAATGTAATAGCGCGTTTTGCAATTGCTTTTTACGACGGATATTATTATTGCCTCAAAAAAATTTCCCCGATGATAAATTCAATCCTCGTGCGCGCTACGCGATGCCGAGAGCAACATAACTTCACAAATAAACAATGCGCTAGCCGAACGGATAATATCGAAATTAACGAGCTCGATGTATCGTGCGTTGTTTGTTCGTTGCAATCGACCGATTCAATTGTTCGTACGAATCAAACGAATACTCTGCGCGTAAAAAAAAGAACGTGCCCGCGCGTACATACGTTTCGCGATATAATTTTCCATTCGTAATTTATCTCCTTATCTACGGGCGATATTCATATTGAGCGGAATTTTGCGAAATTAATCGGCGTCGGACATGAGAGCGTGCGAAATTAGCGTGATCGTGTATAAAGGGAGAGAGAAGGGTGAGAGAACAAAAAGGGAAAAAAAAAAAAAAAGGAAAATAAGTGGCTCGCGCGCCGAGGGTGCATCGCGTACAAACGAGGAAATTGCAGTTGCGAGATGCAGGTAATAGGGGATAATGGATAATAATCTAATATAGCGCGGTGCTCCAATGCTTTCGCGCGCGTGCAATCGTGTTGCCATCGAAGTTTTCGAGCATTCGCTAGCCCGGCTAGTACTCGAAAGGCTGGAATGTTTACCAGGCGCTGAACTGCTCTCTTCTCCACAATTCGGGATTTTTATTCCGGCAGTATTTCGCGCTTCTCGTTCGCGAGCGAAAGCGCCATTTATTTTCAGTAACGGATTCACTATAAAATGGGATGTTAATTACCCCTCGCGTTTTTTTCCTCTTTCTCGATTTCTTTCTCTGCTCTCTGAAGCTCTCATTCTCTTATTTTTTGAAACCAGATTGGTCGTGGCTTTAAACGACATCATAGGTGGAAAGATTTTTTAATCTTTGTGCGCAAAAATGCATCAATATAACGTTTTGTTCCAAAGAGAATTTATTAACTTCTATTTACAGCAAGAAATGATCACCGACTATGATTATGTAACACCATTTTTTTCACCAACCTACATACTGGATATTTTTTCCGTACTGAGATAATATTGTATTACAAATTGTATGCGCAGGAGTATACATATAAGCGATCACGAAATTTATTCTTGTCTATCTCTGTAGCGTGTCGCTTGTAAAATAATGTGTTTAAATATCCGCGAAAATATGAGAATATGACATCGGTTTTTAATTAATTATAAATTAATGATTGAATATATGAACAATTGAATAAATTAATAAATTCTAACTATGAATGAGATTTAGAGCGACATTATTTTAAAATTTCGCTTTTTCCTTGTTAATATTATTATCATCATATATAATGTATATTTTTTTTTTGTGGAATTCGAAGATATAAATTTTGATTAACGAAAATTTGCATACAGCAAAGAAATTAAATTGTCCCGACTAATCATTCACTAACTAATATACGTTCGTTATCACATAATTATAATTATATATTTACTACTCTGACAAAGGGATGAATAATATCTTTGTAGCATATGTGACGATGCAGTGTAACATCACAAACACATATTCCATATGTGTTTGCTTTATATGCGGATTGGTATATTGTCTGTTTATTTACTTTTGCTTTGACGATATTTACGCTCATATCGAATCAACCGTCTAGCTGTAATGCCGAAATTGTATCGTCATCGCACGAGCGTATAAAAGGAACGCGACGATTCAGGTCCGAAATCTCTGACAAGGACAAATAGCCGTCCGCATCCAGGGTACGGCAAGCGTATATTTCCACGCCACGCCACATAAACGTGAATGATTGTCGGCTAACGTATCGTTCCTGAAACTTTCTCGCAAATCCATTCTTCGTCGCATTTTCAGCGCTTCTATCGCGACCGATAATTTTTTTTTTTTTCCGCGGCTACGAAAACAATTTGTCGCGTCGTCGTCGCGCGTTGTTTTGCATTTGCGTGAAAGCGTCGTGCGAGAACACTCATTTGTAAATCCAACGCGCGAATTTATGAGTCGTCGCGCGGTAGATTTTCCGCCTATGACACATCAAAGTGCACCTGACACAGAAATTCGGAATATTTCGTTCTCGGATGATTGTAGCGTATACCGGTGAACGGAAAATATTTTTAACGGAAAATTGCCATGTTAGTCGTGAATTTACGAGTGGAAAATCGTGATAAATTCACGCGATCCGATATTAAATTGCATCCCATATGAAAATACCGGGACATTATTTCCTTTAGAAATTTTATATTTTATTTATTTATTTATTTTTTATATTATCATGTTACAATTCTTTATACATATATCTATGCGCGTTCGTTATAACTATAAATAATTACAAGTACAACTATAAATTTTAACGCGTTATAACTATAAATTTAAGTCTGCGAGAACGATTTGATAAAACGCGGTACTACACACATAGCTTAAATATCATTTCACATAAATATATACGTAGGACGACGTATGATTCAAGATGTAAGTTCCCATGAGAAGAGAATCTCCCCGATTCCTCTTGCGCTTACGTAAGTGGATTTTGAGAAAGAGACATCGCGAAAGCGGTAGACGATGCGTGTGCCCGGGACGTGACTTAACAGTCGCAACGCGACAATAATGTACTGCTTCTAGCCCATACGGTGCCTATAAGATCACAACCTCGGGACACGACCCGCGTTACGTGAAATAATGTGTCAGCATACGTGCGCGCATACATGATGCGACGATAATACGCTACCCTTCATCCCGCCACTGCCAGCTCCCCCGGTAACTTACGAAAACGGAGTTTATGAGCTGCGTAAATAGCATGTGTATGCGCGAAACAACCGGGTATATATGACTTTTTTGTCGTGTCATAAATCAGGCTGCACGTGGGGGCATAAACAGTAACGCGAAACCGATAAAGCGCCAACGCATCCACGAGCTGACTTCAATCTGAGTCAGATGGAGCATACGAAAGTTGTGAATCGTAGTTGGATTTCGAGAATGTAAGATTCATAATTATCCCGATGATCGCGATCTAATTTTGCGTGATGCACGTGATGAATTCGTATTATCGCGAGCGATTAAAAAAAAAAGATAACTGCTCTCTGTCAGCTGTCTAATTAACATCTAATTAAATGACATACACTAACTTTATGTACAAGTTGCGACTTATTCATAGGATTATACAGGGGGAAGATAAATGACTTGACGAAGTAGTTAGTTATCTAGATTTTATTAAGTATAGCATTAAAAACAGGATTTTTAAGTATGCTAGGTAATGTTGAAATCGATTAATGGATGAGCAACAGGAACTACTCAGTCCATTAAAAACACATAATTCAAAAAATATTGTATATTCGATGAAGATAAATTTTATTTATTATTTATATGTGAATAATAAGAAAAATATAGAAAATTGTATAATTACAGAAAACATCTATTCGTATATATATATATATATATATATATATATATATATATATATATATATATATATATATTTCTACTTTCTTTCTCTCCTCCTCTTATATATATATATATATATATATATATATATATAACGTGTAATGTTCTATTACACCTTGAAATATCTGCAAAAATATCGTTGGATATAATAGCATGTCTATAGAAAATGCTGTCACTCTTCTGCGCGGAGACGCGTCGAGTTATCGTAATTATATCACAGCGGAGTCAACGTTCAAAAGTTGCAACTCGTTTTCCACCGCGTACTTGACATGATAATGCAACGTAGAACCGTCAGCTCGTGACGACGTGGAAGCGACATGTTCTTGATATTCGTCGAGCGGTGTACCAGATGCTCGTAACGAATACTTTCACGTTACGTTATGACGAAGTTGTTCTTTGTGCATAACCGGTGTGCATCGGGAAACATATCGCGGAAAATCGAACTAGGGTAATGTATTGCAATAGATATATCATAATTATGAGCAATGCGTAAATTAATACTTTGATACTATATCTGGTGATACTTACATCTCTCTTTCTTTTGAATACATACATAGAGATACAAAAAAAAATCATTCATTTTTGATACACAAAAAGAAAAATTTGATTAAGAACGAGTTGACGAAGAAGTTTGTCTCTATATTTTTATTTTTCTTACACATAATGTGTATTACATCAAAATCTCAGAATCGGTAATCGACTTCAATAACTAAACTTCGGAAAATAAAGTTGGGTCGCCAAAATAAATTGAATGATAAGCCTCTATCGTAAACTCTCCGTGATCGCAGATTAATTACATCGCAAATAATAACGTGATTTAGATTGTGTTCATGATTAAAATTATATATTATATAAATTTAAATTTTCTTTTTTTAATTCTAAACGCAAAATAACTTTCAACCGTGAACATTATAATAACATTATATCCTCCTTCCCTCCCATAAGAGAGAAACGTCTTATTGATATAAGACTGATTTATTGTTATTATTAATTTAATTAATGTTGTTAATAAATCAATTGCTAGATGTGAAATTGTACGTAGATATGTGATGACTATTTTTTGACAATAAATTTTTTCTACGGAATTTTATTGTGTATTAAATTAACATCAGTTTGCTTACAATTTCCGCAAATGAATAATTCTTTATGCAAATATTGCAAATAGACTACTAAATTTATTTATTATTATTACAAACAAAAATGATTTTTTTTAGAAACTGTTGACATAGCAGTGAAATATTATTTTAAAAATACTTTTCAAATTAATATGTATAATATAAATAAAGAGAATAACATGAATGACAAACAAAACTTCATTTAAAAACAATTTAAATAAAAGTTATTGTACATATAATTTATCCGTTTTTAACGTTTTGAAAAAATTATCTGCTGTGCACATAGTTATTAACAAAATTTTTTTCAATTTTTTAAAATTTGCTAGAGAAACTCTGACTAACTGACTAAAGCGTTTATTTCTGTCCTAAAATGAAACAAAGAGAACAACATTTTCTAAGAATATTCTCTTAAAAGAAAGGAAGAAAAAAAAGAAAGCGGGAGAAAAAGAGAGAGAGAGAAAGAGAGAAGTCATTATCTATTAAAATTTTACTTTTTAAGGGCAAATGCATGAAAATATCTCCATACTTAACAGAAAATTATATTATACATAATACTTTTAAGTGTGCCAGCATCTATATTTTTCATTAATTTTATCGCCGTATAATCTTCGAAAGTACAGGGGTTACACATTGGCGATATATCTCGATATGTTTGGTGTACACACACCAAAAATACGATCCTAGGATAAACTGAAGAAACTGTTTAAAGTTTAACGTCCAGATATACGGATATGGTTTCCTGTCAACGATAGCACTTCTCATCTTATATATTTTTCACTTCATCATACATTTTACAATATTATCGATAGTATTATAAATAGAAATGACTGAAAAGAGAGAAAGAGAGAGACAGAGAAAGAAAAAATTGCAGCAAGTTCAAGTAGTGTTCTTGACTAAATTATTTTCTATGCCTTATATTTGTGTGTTGTTATATTTGTCTGTGATATTAATTAATTTTCTTTTGTAATCTCTGAAATGTAATTTAAGATTTTTTTCACACTTCAATAAATAAATAAATAAATTTTTTAATAATTAAATGTTGAAATAAATATAGTAAATTTATAAATAATTGTATAAGATGGAAACATATTTTATAAAAATAGATTCAATGTGTGTGTATATGTGTGTGTGTGTGTGTGTGGTGTGTGTGGAGAGAGAGAGAGAGAGAGAGAGAGAGAGAAATCTCTTGCATCTGCCATAACATTTTTCAAAAGAAGGATGAAAATAACTAAGAATAAAAATGTTCAATAATAAAAGGAAATTTCTTGGAATGTTAATCGGTTCTGTCATAATGATTAATGGCAAGTGCGAAGAAAGGGAGGACGATAAGAAGTAAGCGGCGAGAAAAGACAAAGAAAGATGATAGAATTGATACGCAGATGGGAATTAGTAACCATTTACGATTCTCCTAAAGTCGTAGAGAAAGTTCCTTGCTCGTGTGCAATCATGCATCGTTTATGGCTCTATAGAATTCCCTCTGACCAGTGCATTCCGTGTAGCATGAACCTTTGCATAAAATGCGTCTCTTCTACGTGCAGCGCAAGGATTAATTCCAGAAATTTGTAATTCGTGCTCTGCAAAGTAATAAATTATAATTATTATATATATATATGTTTTATTTATTTATTTATTTTTTTTTTGGAGGTGCATTACAGCAATTAAGTTTTCTTTGAAAAGTGAAATTAGACCGATATCATTTTCAACGTTTTGAATGTCAAAAATTTTGCTACGGTATGCTCTATTGCATTAAACGCGATATTTGAAATTCAATTCGTTAAAAGTTGAATAAAATAAACGAATTGTCGAAAACAATATTTGATCCACCGCACTCTCCTTCGCTATTCGCGAATTGTGTTTAACGAGGAAAATTTAATTATAACTTCGAAGGCGAGATCTCAGCACGGCTTGTTAAAATGAACAAAGTACCCGCCATTCTATATCCAGTATACACACTATATATATATGTGCACACTGCTGTGTACACACATGGTCATTCTATAAAGTGTAATTTTACAAATCCCACAGAGAACACACGTAATCTCTTTAAACAACGCGGATTATACCAACGCTATACTTGTAACAGATGAGTCTGAGGAAAAACACGTCTCGTCCATTCGCTGCTAAAAAGGTATTTATTATTTTAGCATCGCGGTTTAAGAGCACCCTTTACTCCTAGCTCATTAAGCTTATCGATTTCATGATTTTTTTTTCCGACATAAAACAGTTGTCAAAGCCTTATTAAGAATTATATCTAAGAAGTATAAATTATTAGTTACAATGTTAAAAAATTCCGAAAAAACAGTTTGCTGGTTTTCATATGTCTTGGTTTTACATTAAAAAAAATATTTTTTTTTTTTAATTTTTATATAGTCTTTTTATGCCGAAAGAAATCATGAAATCGATGTTATAAAGGCTTTTAGCTATGATGCTAATAATAAATATATTTTCAACAGTAATTTGATAAGACATGTTTTTCTTTAGACTTATCTTTTATGATTATATCTTTATTTTAAATGGAATTTTGCTCAGCTTTTTTTTTTATACGAAAAGAGAATCATCATATGTATTTTACAGTGGTGTCTTCAGGCTAGAGGGATCGAACAGTTTTGTTTAAAAGTGTACTACCGTGAAAGCCAGTCGGACAAATGGCATAACGGCGACAAGCAGTCGCGGAAATGCAAGTATAGCATTACAAAACTTTAGCCGTGATCTGTTTTACGAGGGTCTATAAATGTATTCTCGATTCTCGTTTCGTTCTTCGATTTGCTGGCGGCAAACACCCCTCGCGTGCAACACAGTGTTCATGTCACGTGGCAGGAAACTGAAATTGAACAATTAATTTAACGAGAGAGAGGGACAAAACCATTACATATTTTCTCGGTAATTTCCAGTCGAGTAATGTGGGAGACATAAAACTGCTTCGGGGTGCTGTATTCGGTTCTGCGATCGAATGATTTTATTTATTTTGACTCTCATACACTATATGTATCGTTAAATTAAGAATTGACATTGTTAACAGTAACTGCGTAAAAATTTTACATATTTTTTTTGCCCGTGGGATATTGATTCAAATTTGCTCTGCAATTTTGAAAACTGTGTATTTTATATTTCAATAATATTCATGCATACGAGACAATTGTATTGACGTTAGAATTTTAATAATAATCGTAGGAATTATAACATATAATCTGCTATTATGATAGAATTGTCGTTAAAATTTTGCTCGTTCGAGCAGGGCCTGTTTATAAGCCGCATCGTCATCGATCGTGAGATAAACGAGATTTGCGGGCGCGCGTAAATCGCGAAAGCGTTTTGCCGCTTATATATATATATAACCCAAAATCTGTTCCATCTTTTGCTTATCATCGCTGTACGTCGGTTACATTGATCCATTTTTCTTCTAAGCCCTCGCGTAATGATGCTGAAAGTGTTCGATCGACTGAACCACCGTCGTCTGCGTTTGACAACGTCATGAGCTGCACATAACACGTGCGATCGATTGCGCCCGCATCCAATCGAGACAATCAACAGGCTTAAGTATTATTATCACTTTAATTAATTTAATTATATACATTAACTCGCTTTCACGCGTGATTAAATTTACCGTTTTAAAATTCATATTTTAAAATTCGCGAGAGAATTTACACGCCCGAGAGGGTTCTGAATTTGCTACGAAAGAATAAATAAAAATGCACATTTTCATCTCTCGAATCTGTCTTTGCGCGCCATTTTTCTTCACAAAAGAACTCAAAGAGACGTTAAAATTACTTACATTCCGCCACAGTGCAATCGCGCTCGCAAAAGTAACCGTCCCGCTTCGCGATCGAAGACACGTTTCAACGAGCGTGCCAATGTTCATAAAAATGTTGGCGGTGTCTCCGAAACTTTAAACCGCCGTCTATTATTCCGACGAAGGATAGACGAGCCGACCGAAAGTTTCTCGATAAATCATCGTAGAACCGAGGAGAATAGAAAGCACGAAGAGTCGCGAGAGCAATAAATATTAATAGGGAATGGTTACTGCATAATCGATCAGAACTTTTTCCAGTCATTCCGCTAGTTGAAACAACTTCGCTGAATATATCCAGATATATCGGATGTTCCGTGGATCCTTTGAATATCTCGAAGACTTTCCTTTTCGGCAATTTTTAAGTTTTTAAAGAATTGAATAACTCGAGGAATTTCGCGAGGTAATCAATTTTAAACTTTCTAAATCTTTTGTTTTAAAATTCTATTACTAAGCATTTTACTTCAGCAGAGAATAGAGTTTAGTCGAATATTTAATATACTTTAAATAGAATTTTAAAATAAACTACGGAAGAGATGAAGACGTGATCGAAATTTTATTAAGGTGAAATGTCAACTCTGAACATATCGGACAATTCGTGAAGAAAGGAAAACACAGAATAAATTCAGGACACCCTATAAGTTGAGCTTCGTGCAAGAAGTGAGTTATACCTGGAAACCTTTTTAAGTCACCCTTTGTTCATACCGCTGAGGGAAGAAACAATTACCGGACTTTTTAAACACTCCAGCCTGACACGATCCCGCCCGGGTCATCGCTCGTACTTGAAGAAACGTAATTATCAGGGAAACCGTGCAAGAAGCTTTTCGTTTTGCCGCGAGTAAAACAATGGCTTTGTATGGCTGCAGCCATGCGTTCGCGGTAAAGTAATTGTTCTCGCATTAGCGTCGCTCGGTGTATTTTACTACAAGCGATTAGTTTGCTCGAATGCCGCATTAGCGATAATTATTATCGTTCGTTATCAGCGGATTGAAATAGGGATTAACTGGCTTTCTCCCCTTTCTCTCTGTCTCTCTTTTTCTCTCTAAATCGCGTTTGGCGAAGAATAATTTTAACTTTACCTATGCTACACATTGTGTAATAGTTTTCGATTCTGTAAAATATCATTCGGAAACTTTTTATTGCTAGAACAATTAAATATGTATACAAAAACTGTATCAAACTGTAGTGTATAGTGTGTCTCAGATCTACCGCACTACCTGCCAATAGCAGATTCTTGAGATTATTTTAAAATAATTTTTCCTGAGTAAAAATGTCAAAGCATCAATAATTTTCGTATTTATAAGCCATTAAAAAAGAAAAGTTTTTATGCTAACTAAACTTTATAGAAAGTCAAAAATATATCCTTTAATTAATTTCTAATAGAGTTCACTTTAATGGGGAGAGAGAAATAATTTAAGATTTAGTTACAAAGATATGATGGAAAAAATTAAAATTTTGCAAAAAATAATGACTTCTCTCGACATTTTCGCTGAAGAAAAATTATCTCTAAATGAGATCTTAAGAATTTGCTATTAGCAGGTATTAGATCTGACACATCCTGTATATACGTATGTTACAGATTGTTTTATTCCTATTAACGCGTATCATTAATTTCCGTTCACCGGCTCATTTCTCATTATACGTGATGTTTTATATTTTCATGCATTCGTACATTTTATGCTTTACTTTATTTTATGATTTACACGCGAGTGTTTGCGCCAATAAACTTGTACTCGTTACAGCATTATTGTTTATGATATATGCCATTACGAAACTATTAATACCGTCTATGTGGTTACACAATGACTTGAATAAATATGTATAAGCGTTGCAATTTATAATTCGATGTTCAAACTAATGCGTGCTTGAGTTTAATGCGCGCGGTGCGAGCGATATATTAATTTTCAATTATTATGTCGTTTAATCGTAATATGTACTGAATATACAGCCACTATTGTTTTCGAACAAATTATAATACGAGTAATTATCGCACTCTGCATCTTTGAGACACCTAAAAGACCGCATGAATATTTTGCTGAAATATGTACGCTGGATTATGTACATTTGTGTCATCGCATTTAGTATATATAATTATCAAATTATAATCATATATAATAAATTAATAAATTAAACAATTATATATAATAATAATTATATTTTATCTGATCTAAAATATGTGAGAATTAGATAAAAACAGCAGAGATAATTTCGATATAAATATGATCCGATAAATAGAATGCAAAAGGCATCCTTAGTTTTATAGAAGATCATAATAGGACATGATAAGAGAAACAATAAAAGAAGCGGAATTAATCTAAAATATAAATTTCCATAATTTTAATATTTGTCTTAATCTTTCTTGCTGACTGTCTTCAGTATATCAGCGGCGATTTTCAAATACAATTTTAACGTTTGCTTGTGAGCTGATGTGACTGATTGTCTAAATGGTTCCAGGCGATATTCTAATATTTCAAGATTTGATCGGATGACAAGACGTATTACATCAATGTTATCAACAAGGATAGAACTTAAAGTAGATGGAACGAGATGTAATAAATCAACAATCTAATCACGAATAGATGAGAAAAAGCGTCAAATATAAATTATATCAAATTATAAGATATGCATGTAGTTGAGAGATATATAATATAGTCATTCAAATGTATAAATAAGTTTTATTAAACTAAAATGAAATTTTACAAAATCCTACGTAGCGTAAAATTTTATCTTTGCCAAACAAAATTTCAGGGGCGGAGCCTCTTCGAAATTATGACGCGAAATTGTTATCTGCCCTCTATAATTTTTTTTTCCGGCCATCTCATTTCAAGAGTGAGCGAGACGATTCTCCAAGCGCATCGAGAGAGATTCACCTGTATTAAAACTTGTTCATTTTCCGCGCTCACTCAATTTATTTGCATCCATCCAATTTATTCCGCCGCGCTGAATGCAGAACGTACCTTAAGTCGGGATCCCCACGTCTGTGAAAGAGTATACCGGTCCCATTGAAACCAATCATGGAAAGCTTCGACAGCGTTTTTCTTTTGGACCGGAAATAAGAAACATTTTAGATTCTTTGACGATACTAATGCTCGATATAACGCTCCGCAAAAAAAAAAAACATGTAAAAGAAGTTTTTTCGCATAAATTTCTCAGCTCCTTCGATTAAATTGAATATTTCTAGCACCACTTTTATGCATTTTACAATATTAAATCAATAAGAAATATTACATTAAGAAGGAAAAAATTGGCAACATCGGAAATGCATTAGATGCACCAATGTGAATAATTATTTTCGCGAAAATATACTTTACTTTTGGCGATCGATCAAATTTTAAATCTCTGAGAGATCATCTCTTGGTGTCATTCACTCTGCAACAGATGTGTTTTTCTCGTCAAATTATTATGCTAATAAATAATTTTACAAAATGCATCTCATGTAATCGAGCATTTACTTCTAGTACCTATTGCCACTTTCATGCTAAATATTTGCATCAAAGCGCGTTACGATCTGTTCTTTGATATCGATTCCGAAGAGCCTTTATTCTAATGTTTATTCATATTAAGTAGCCTCCAGTTTCAAGTGACATAAATGAATTGTTCTCGAGGGTGAGAAGTTACCGCAAATGACAGCGCGAAACAAAGAGTTTTCATTAAAAAAATTTTGCATTGAAAAGAAGAAATTATTGCAATTTCTATTTGAAGTTCGCGAATAATTTTTAACAAATAATTTCCCGCGTTAAACTATTTTGCTACAGGAACCATCCTAATATACATATATTTTACGTTCAAGTGGGATTATGATAAATTTCTTCAGATGTTCTTTTTTGAACTGTGGATAAATGTAGTGTTCAATTTTTTAAATCCTTTATTTTTTAATATTTAATATCAATTTCATGAAGAAGAATATTAAAATTTGATTAAATAGTGAATGATTGTGAATGCTGATAAATTGCAAAACTGCTTTAATTTATTCATAATAAAAAAGAAACGTATTTGATAATAGAAACCAAATATTATCGTATTTATATTTTGAAGAAAAGCTTATTTCATCACTTTATATAGCGATAACAAGATTTTGAACGGTATTATTTAGTGTAGATACCTGTAAGTTTCATCGTCCGCCTATCTCAAAGTGCTTTTGGCTCAATGGAACCGTTAAGGATCGAGATCGATATCAAGCGACTTCGACGATGTCCGGGTATCGACACGGTTTGTCAATCGCAGATGATCCTGCACCACAAACGAACCGCGTTTATCCCACGCTTGTGCTGTTGCAAACACCGCGATCGATATATAAGACGAGTTACGCCCTCGAGCTTGTTGAGCTTTGAACGGTAGAACGTTAAGTTACTTCCTTTGACAAACTGAAGGAAATTTACCTATATATACTCTCAGCTCAACTATGCTGAAAACAAGACACCCGCTAGAGATCTAGTAATCGCTGTAATATTTAGCTATACTTTAACATACACGATAACACATATCAAGAACAATGCGTAAAAAATATTTATTTGAAAGAATCTTTCCTCTCGTGTGATCGATCTAACAAATAACATTTTTTAATATACAATATTTCAACGTATCGCAAAAAAAAAGATTTTTATTGACAGTCTTAATCGTGAATACAGATATAATAATAAAATAATTAATGTTATTGTGTTTATGATTTGCATTCTAATGACATAATTATTATGACCGTAGATTATCATAAATTGAAGCATTACTACAACCATAACGGTCGCATCGCCATTATAAAGTAACGACGTCATTATTACTTCACGGCGTTTTATTTTATTACCGCAATGATTTCAATTAACCGTAATTTTCTCTGAACTTTTTTCGCGGTTCTGTATTACTCGAGCATATAAAGTACACAATTATAAATTATTCTGTTCGAGTTCAACGAGTTTTGACGAAAAAAAGGAAAATTTATTTGGGATTTTTTTTAATGAACTCAATAAAAGCGAAGGATTGGCTAAACAATCGACGAAATTTCCCGGACGATCAGCAGTTACGGGACTAACTTTCACGAACGTGTCGCAGAAATTCGTTGGCTAACTCAATAAAACTCTGCTCTCGTGCCGTACAAGCATCTAATAGCAGCAGCCGCCCAGTTTAGTTTCTTAGCGAAATTCTTGGATGCACAGCCCCGAAACTTTCTTCTGCTTTTTTCTTCCCTCTCTTCTGCCATATATATATATATATATATATATATATATATATATATATATATATTTCTCTCTTTCTATATTTGACTTTCAAGAAGAGTATCACTATTTCCGAAAAACCGATGCCAATAAAAAGATATTTGCCGATGCAAGCAAACATTTACTTTCCTCGAGATATTAAATTTCTCGTCAAGCGCATAAAGGATCGAAAAATGTTTTGGGGAAATAGATTGTTTAACAATTTTGAAAGATTATTCTATCGATGGTGTTTTTCAGCTAGGCATTCGTTTCGATCAATTAAATTTTATATTCGGGCGAAAATAGAATTCGCGATACGATCTTTCTCGCGACTGTTTAATTCAGAACATTAAGTATTTTTATAACTAAGTTCTTCGCGTATATAATATCAATCTCTTCTAGTGCAGTTTCTGAAATAATCTATTGTGCTATTGGAAACGGTTTGGAAACTATTATGTGGAAGAAATGTGGAGCCTATATATTGTTGAGCCAGACGCGAGAAGAGAACGTCCTCCCCGTGTCGATTTTCCTTCCTGCTGCTTATAAACGTATCTTATACCCACGTTATCCTATCCCTTTGTATCGCACAGCTTCGTTGGATACGCCATTCGTTCTTTCGCTTATAAGGCTTCGAATACAGGCGAAACTCCTCAATAAAGGCCGCATTTGCGTGTATAGTGCATTCCGCAAATAATTCAACTTGCTCCTCATGGCTTATGCGATTCGATATCGCGATGGATTGCGGACACGATCAACGTCAAACAACATTGTTGTTATTGATTAAACTTCCCTGAGCTCACGTCAAAAGGGATCCTTGACTGTTCTCGAGAGAAGTATAACATCATTCGGAAATTCGAAATTTGATACATTTTTACGCCACACATTTGCATTGCGTTTTGTTTATTTTCATGCGGCTTCCTTATGTATTTTTGAAGTACATGTGACAAAGAACGTGTATAATAAAAATCAGCGATCCAGAACGGGAGAGAGAGAGAGAGAGAGAGAAAGAGAAAGGGGTCACAATACCGATTCATGGATGGCTCGCGAGAATGAGTTTCCCACGGCTTTTGCGGAACTATCGCATGCCGGGATTTTCGCGAAATATCCGGGAAAATTGCTTTGCGTTCAAAAGCTTCACGCGATTATGGCGTAAACTCGTTCATTACAGCGATATTCACGCGAGCGAAACTACGCGAGCGCGTTCAAAAATTCGATCATCTCAATGTATGTCTCGCACCGTCTCGCGTAACTTTTGCCGAAATAGAATCCGCCGTTCTTAGACTACATTCGCCAACGTTCCTCCGATTGTCATACCGCACGGACGGAAAATCTGCAAACGAAGTTTGCAGAACTTTCCAAACTTGCAAAAGAGCTTTTTCGCTCATCTAAATAATATACCGATTTGTTCAGAATGTTTTTCAGAGATTTTTTGAAAATATTTATTTCCACAAAATTTTGCTATTTAGACGTGTTATTTAAAAGAATTTATTATAATTATAAAACTTATACGTAACAATTTTTTGTATATATATATCTAACAGCTTGTAAAATAAATTGATAACTTTAAGATATCGAAAATACTGTGGAAATTCTCTCGACAAAAAAAAACCAACTTTTGGTTTTCTTCTCAATATTCTTACATCTCAATATTCTTTTAAAATTGATCATAAGATTGAAGGGATTTTTTTTTATAATTTATTTTTTTCTTACTTTTGTTAAAATATACACTAGCGATCTTGGAAAAACAAGAAAAAGAGAGAAAGAGAGAGAGAGATGTAGGATCTATGTTTTTTTTCTCAGTTTTGCACGAGTTACTCCGGAAAGATATCACGAACGTGCAGGAAGTAGGGTTCTGCTTCCCGCGACGACAGTGCGAGTGGAAGAGATCGCCGTTACGTTCGCCATGAATTTTCATCGGGCGATGAGGCGACTCCGCTTCGCGGTGAAGCGGAGCCTAACTGATGCTCTCGCGCGCGATTTGCATAAAATGAGACCGGACAGAATCCGCAGTTCCTCTGGGACGTTTCCAGAGAACTGCCGTTCCATTATCGGACTAGGTAGCGGCGATCCCGAGACTCTAATATACCGTCGGATAAGAGGGGCAACGCGCGTTAACTCTTTGACCCCCCGCGACCGATTACCTTGGCGGCGAATGCATATCACGCACATGCTTTCACGGATTATGCTTTTTCGATTCCTGCACTTAACGTTAGGAACGCTCGGCGGTGCATTTTTATATTCATCTTAGTGGTCTGCAAGCTGCTATCGTCAGATACTGCGATTTATCACGATTTATTGTAATCTCGAAAAAAATGATAGCTTCTTAGTGTTTGCAGATTTATAGGACTGTATATTTGTAATATTCTCGCAATTTTATTATATTATATGACAACAACGAAATACTTGATAACCTGCTATGTCAGGAAATATTTCAAAGAATCAAATTTCATCAATAATGTAATGTAATAATTGTTGAATCCACAAGATATACTTATATACTTAATATTAATTTGTGATTAACTATTTTTATATAAAAATTCTTGATCGTGCTAAATGGAAGAGAAATAAGGGATTAAGATTTATATAGAGACAAAGACGGTTTGTGTAACTCCAAAAAGTTTATTATATTACATACATATTACATTCGTACTGACATTTCGGATAAAGATATTTGAGCGACGAAACCCAAAGAATCTAATATTAAGATGGTTTATTAAATCTCGCAATTCACATACATTAGAGATTGGATGAAAATTCTTTGGGCTTTTCAAACAAACATACGTAGATGATCCTAAATTAGCATTAACACATACTTTGACCGATATCTTTGCGTTCAATAAAAAGAAAATTTGCTCTTACTGTAAATTATACGCTATCTCGTTGATTACTCTCATTTTCAGGAAGGCATCTTAAGAGATGCTAATTCGGGAGTAACTTATTTTCAGGAGATCGGTGGCGCCAAGATCGATTCACCGAAACATCGTATCGACGAGAAAAATCAGGACGAGCAGAACGAGTCGTCTATTTACATCGCCAGTTCCGCCGTGTTGCATCGCAGCGGGATGTTCCCCTGTAAAAGAGAATTACGCCAGACGGCTTACGTATCGCTTTTGTGTCCCTCCTTCGAATCTTTACAAGCCCAATCTCGTCAATTTTTCTCGAGTACTCGCTAACAAACATTAAATTTATTAACGGCTCTACGAAAGTGCGGCAGCGGGACGGTAGAACATAAAAGGAATTGCGCTTGAGGATCCTCAAAAATAAACGGATCGTCCCGAGGATACATCATCTCTTTCGTTATTAAATTCCGAATATGCAATAATGGTATTCATTAGAGAAACAAATAGATATAACGCTACATCTGAAATTATCATTAAATAATTTGTGTACACACAATTATCGTTGCTAAATGATACGTTCGCGGTAAATATTCATTATATATCTTGCAGCGAACGAACGCATGGCGCAACGTCGCCTGTTCATTATTGAACGATAAATCGTGCTTCACACACCCTACCAAGTTTTTACATAATTAACTTTTATAGGTCACACATTCTTTTTGCTCTATTCCTGGTCACACATGAGTCACAATATCGCATTTTTAATTGTCTCAAAATGCTTGAAAAAGTCTTGATAAAAATTTATATATATATTCCTTGACATCTGTCAGAAAATCATCATGTACAATAGAAGTTAAGAAATAAATTTTAAACATTTTTTTTATTAAAGTCTTCGGGATATTATATTGTTAAAGTATCGATAGAATCAAAATAATCCGTATATAAGTGATGTTTAATATTTGAACGCACGCGGACGGCATTATTTACAAGAGTTTTAATGCAATTAAGAGAGCGAGGAGAGAGACGCGGGAGATTTGAGTAAAACAAATATTCTCCTTATTGCAAAGTGCTCTGGGAATAATTTCGCGACGTTACGCTTCGCTCGCTCGCTAAAAGAGAATTTCGAAATTAACTGTCGCAAATCTTCCTCCCTCCCTCCCTGCCACCCTCCCGCTACCGATATTGCCACCGCCGCGATATTTTGCTCACCGTTTAATACGTGCACCATGACGCTTGCCGGGGTGACTTTGCTCGAAGCGCATGTATAATTACCGCTATCGTTAAATTGAGCGCGCGTTATTAAGAGCTTGCTCGTGGTGCCCCGTTTACCCTTCTCGGTCTCCAGCGATACGCCACCCCTGTCGAACGTATACGCATATAAGTGAGAGCATTATTCAAGCTGACTTGCGAGAATTTTGCAAACCAAAATCCGTGTCGATTATAAAAAAAACTACGCTTTATCTCGCTCGTTTTTCGAGATACTCTGTGCCTCACGAAATACTCGTTCCACATCGCAATTCGTTACAATCGATTTTCTTCGCCGATTGCGTTAAACTCTATTACGTCTGCATCTATGTCGCGGTGAAGCAACGAGTTTTCGCAGGGTAATAGAATTGTTTGTACGAATTATCGTAAAATAGCATAGAAATAGACGATTCGTGATGTTGCAGCTGCGTGACTTGACAGAGATAATTTCGAAGCCAGCCCCAGATTACTCTAATTAGATTTTCGATTCGACTGCTTGTTCCACTATGCGTGTTTGCGTATACGAAATGCGTGCAATATACACAATTTGAACAATGATTCTATCAGCTAATTGTGCGTCACGGAGTTTAATAGACATCTGTTTGTACCTTGGACCGTCGAAATCGATCACTGCACCGGCATGATACCAAGTCACGTTGCTCGGAGGCAGATCCTGTAGTTCTATGATGCAGGTCAGGCTGATTGTACTACCTTTCTTGATATATAACTCCTGGGGACCCGTGATCTTCGCCTGTATATCTGATAGAAACAATAATCACGAGACGAGAGGAGGGGAAAATTGTGAAACAATGCCATTGGCTTTATTATACTTGAGAAATGCACAAGAGAGATCGAATTATTATCCGTTTCAGAATCCATCCGAGAGATAGATTCTACTTTATTTCAGCTAAAGCTCTCTCAACGGATCGTTGATGAAATGGTCGGCAAACCGACGGTGGACAGTGAATAGAGTTAAAACACAATTGATTCTAACAGCCGCGCGATAGACGCTCGGGGAGATCTTTAAGCGCGATTTATGAAGAAGAACGAGCCCCACCTCGCCTCGCAGAAACTTACCCAAAACCTTCAGAGTCACGGCTCTATATATCTTCGGTTCCGTATTAACCTGACACTCGTAAATGCCGGCATCCCGCGGTTGCACGTAATCTATTCGCAGATTCCAGTCGTCGGTTTCCGGATTGCTGACTACCGTAAATCTCGCGTCGCTCGTGTAAGTCGCGAACATGGACGTCAAGATGTGTAGGTCCCTCTTTCGGATCCAAGATACCTGCGGATTATTACGCACGGGGAAACCCTCCCCGTGAATAAGGTATAAGTAGCTGGCAAAGTTTGCCGTCGACCCCTTCGCTGCTGCTGATTTAATCCGTCCGCGCGCGTTTCGTTTCTCACCACGCATTATAATGAAGTCGATCCCGATGAAGACGAGAATTTATACAGACACAGAAATTGTAAATTGACAACTTCGTAGAAGAGAATTCATGCGCGTGTATCAATTTCCACAAATTTTATAATGTTGAAAAAAAAATGCGAGATATTCTGGATCTCTCTCTTTCTTTCTGTCTGCAAAAAATCTAAGAGCGAGAGAAACAGACTCTCGTCTTTATGATTGCGCGGAATTATCATAATGGTGACTCATTGTTAGAGAAGAAGCTTGAACAGATAGATAAGAATATCGATTCTCTGACTTTTCGGCTGCAAGTCATAAATGATGAAGAAATGCAGATGCTTCTCCATTCTTCTTTGATATACTTTTTTTTTTTTATCAGTCTTCTTATTAAAAAAGTTACAACAGATATTATATCATACAGAAATTCCTATTTCTAAAACTCTATGGAATCTAATAAATGTCTAATGAACACGCTACATTTGACTTGCCAGCAGCGAAAGGGTTAATGCGCGTTGCGCGAGCATCTAAGTTATTGTAGCACGCAAACCGCTTTCGAGATCGATGAAATTAACAAAGCTCGGAGAGATACGCGTGTTCGTGTGAGACTCACAGTTCTATTTCCCAAATTCTTAATGCGACAGAATAGCACTGCGGCCTGACCTCTGGCCACCGTTAACTTTTGCGGGGAATCTTTGAAAAAATAAGTCTTCTTTGTGCCGCGCTGCGACTTTTCCCCCTTTCCAAATGTATCGTTGTTGAGATGCAAAAACGCTGAAATAGAGATAAACCGTGTTGTGAAATCGCTGAATTATTATTCTCGGTAATATTCTTACCGAAAAAGAATTATTACAGATATAATTACAGATTTTTTTTCAGTTCGAATAAAAAAGATAAAATTTCTCTCCAAATTTTTCAGTATACATATATTATTAGCCGCAAGCTTTAAATGTATACGTGTACATTAATGGTATAACTAAATAATTATTATAAAAATTATACAATTAAAATAAATTAATATTTTAGATTTAATATACGTGTGTTTATTAATCTGTTTTGCACGTATTTACTTCATTCGGATATGTTTTTAGCATGTTAAAAACATGTTTAAATATTGAATCTTTCTTGATGAAAATAGTATAAATACATTTTAAATAACTAAAATACATTTTAAATAATTTTTTAATTTTGTTGACAGTCGTATATATATATGATAATGAAATTGCTAGAAATATTTTCGAAAAGTAAAACTGTAATTTTATATATTTGTCGAAGAAATTGATATGCGTTGTTATCGCTGCGATAATACGTTTACATCGTAATTTCCTCGATCCTTTAATTATAATATTTATATTTTATCTCGAGAGGGGAGTTATTAATTATTCTTTACTCTTTTCGAGAGCACGATTTTCGTTTGTAAAGAATGTTTCTTAATTATTTCATTACTTAATTTTGCATGTCTATTTGCGAAAATTACATATATCATTTATTGAGACTGAGAATATAATAGTCGATTTTATGACGATTAACATCAATTATAGTTATTTAATAATTAATCTCATTTCTATCTTATTTCTATTAATTATTAATTAATCCCATTTCTATCACTGCAGCCAGAATATAGAATGAGACAGAATTAATTAAATTTTACATAATTTGGTGATTATCAATCAATATCTCATATTTTTAAGAGAGATCTTTGTTTTTTCAACTATATTTGATTGAAAAAGTTGATGGAAATAAATTAATTTTGTAAAGTCGAATTTTTGTAAATCTCAATAATTAATTATGATCATCTTTGCAGATAATGCAGCTAAAATACGTATTGTTTAGACAAATAACTTGAGATTGGTGTTTTTCGGATCTCTTGTGTTTTATCTTTTTGAACAACGTAACAAATTCGATAATAAAAATGATTTACATCATTCTCTCGTATATCAATGTGTTTCGCGCGAGTGAAATTACTTCAGTTACAACGAGAATTACATGCGTATATAACACATAAAGCCCGGCGATGTAAAAAGCGTCTCGGGACCGTTTCTCAAGATTTCACGGAAACGCAGGACATTTACCGATGCCGCGTTCGCCGTAAAGTGGTTCGGCGTGTAACAGGTATCCGATTCCCAGGAGCAGGAGGACCATGCCGTGGAACGGGACCATTTTTCACTTCGCACTCATTTCTCTAATCTAATTCACGCGCGCCGCTCTGCGTTTGACAGCGACCTTCCCACCACCGTTCGATACAAACGATCACTCTCCATTCGCGGTCCTTCGAAAAGCACCCGCGGGATCACGCCGATCGTTGGCATAATGCCGCGTCACCTCACCCTCACCGGATTCTCGTTCGCGCTCCTCACATGCGGAAATATTACCGCGAAAGGTCGTTGACACTCCTTTTATGAAAAAATACCACAAACATAATTAATCCAGTCCTCTCACTTTTTTTATACGATCGATTCCTCGGTTATTTTATTACGAAAATTATCGATATATTAAAAATACTGTCATGTCAGAGAAAATATAGTGATCTCTTCAGAGTTTAATCCGACGGCTATCGCTGTCGTATATATCATCGATTGTTTTCTTTTTATTAATCCACGCGACTTGGGAGCGATCGCGCGGAGGAGTTAAAGTTTGGGGCAACGCGATACGGTTGCGGGCCAAGCACTGAAATTTGCTCCTCGCGGGGGACACGAAAAAGCTCTCTGAAATCCTGGCACGGTGGCGCCGTGCCCATTCCACCGAGGATACGTGCGATTGCGCCGAAAGGTCCTCCGGCATCGGATATGATTTCCCTTAACCGGGAAGAGGAGACGTGTTTATCCCACGCGCGACTATCGCAATAGTCGTACATTATCGCGATTTACCGAAGCAATCGGTGTGTATACACCTTCCCGGAGCTTCTTTTACTCTTCTCCTCTATTCCCTTTCGTAAAGTGTCCGCGGATAAAGTGGTTTACGGCGTATTTGCTATTCTGCTTCTCTTCCGAGGCAATTTCCTTCCGCGCATAAATAAGGAAATAAGGGATAAAAGAAAAAATTCCTTTTTTTTTTAACGATATATTACAGTAAAATATTTCGAAGAAATATAATATTTAAAAAAAATATTAATCAAATGCGTGTAACTTACAATATATATATATATATATATATATATATATATATAAAACTTTAGATAAAATCCATTTACACACCATCTGTTTTTCTTTAGCAGCGATATATAATCCCTGTTAAAGAACCTCATTTTTGCGACAATATTAATACTTGTTACAGCACGCACTCAGATCATTTTCGGTAAAAAGTTTTCAAAATAGGGAAGCACCGTATTATTTCTTATTATTGCACTTTGCTCTCAACTTCTTTTCGAATTTTTTATATGACAATATGTATGAAATCTTTACTCTTATGATTATCTTTACCTATGATTTTGTACGTAGTCACAGTAATTTCTCAGTTAACTCTATTTTTAATCTAAAGAAATATATATATATATATATATATATATATATATATATATATATATGTACATTTGTTTAAACTAACACAGATACATTTTCTATTTATGTAAAAATATTTCTACATTGATTAACACATGTGGAAGCACCTTGTTTCATTCGTAATTTTTACTATCTTTTTGTATAAATCTGAGGTTTTTCTCACTTACATTGGGATTGACTATCATTACATGAGAACTCGTTTAAATTATGAAAGATGAATTATGAAAAAAGAAATTAAGAAAATTAATAAATATTCCGTTGAAATTTTCGATATTTTATATTGTGTTTGTATAATCGAATAATACATTGTCTTTACATTAATCACGCACGCATAAATATAAAAATATTATATATTAAAATAGTTCTCCGATAAAATATATGCATTCATTTTTAAATTAATAATTATGCAAGATTGATCGTTCTTCTGATATATATATATATTCTGAATTTAAAAGAATTCTGTTATGTATATATAATACTATAATTGTTTCATTATAGCTATATAAAAGATATATATAAAATTTTATATGTTATATATAGTAAAATATTATGCAATAAAATAAACTATAAAAATACAACATTATAAAAATCAAATAATATTCGAAACAATTTAAAATTTAAACATTCATAATAACTCCTTTTTTTATACTCCCGTCTTTGAGCAATTTGGTATTTGTAAACATTATGTATGTATGTACCAATTGTAAATGTACCAATGTATACATTTGTATACATTGATACATTTTGTATACATACTGTTCTATATTATTTAAAACTTTAGAAACGCGACAGAAAGAATCTTCATGCTATTGATGAATTCGATGAGATAAAGATAAACTGTTTACGTTTTATCTATTGCAAAGTCACCCTTTGTACCACCCGTTTTCGATATCAATTCTATACCATGTATTTGCATTGTACCAGGAGTAGCTGCATATTTGCACATGTCGTAGATTGTAAGCGCCGCTATACTCACAGCGGTTAAAGCTTCCATTTCGACACCCGTCTTACCGGCACATCTGACTTCTGATATAATTTCCACACTGTGTAATTCCTCGATCAATCTTAGACGTACGTTTACGTAAGACAAGACGAGCGGATGACACAGAGGGATAAGGTCGGAGGTACGTTTCGCTGCCATGATACCGGCCAATTGCGCCACCGATAACACGTCGCCTTTCTTCACATTGTTCTCCGCAATCAGATTACTGATAATAGGACCAACCTTGACGAATCCTCTCGCTATTGCTGCGCGTTTACTATCGCTTTTCAATCCAACATCTACCATATTCGCTTTACCGGTCTCATCTATGTGCGATAATGATGAATACATTCTAATATTAGCATTATTTTTAAGGTACATTGGGGTATACGGTAAATATTTATATCGCATCGATGCGATGTTATACATTTTGTACTTGTGCATTTTGTGATAAAATTTCTCCATATGATTATCTGTAAAACGTAAATATATTTTACAGTTAATTTTTAATTGCGTTAACTATGCTAACGTAAAATTTTAAAAATTTACGATAACATCTGTGCACGTCGACAAAGCCGATGTATTTTAATATAGTTGTTTTTAGTATTGGTTAATTAGCATAATCATCAATTAACCTCCGATCAGAATCATTGGCCTATTTTCCATCCGAGTAAGATTGAACATTCCTGAAACATGCAGCAAAGATATGAACATAATCGGTTTGTCGACACTGCTACAGGTTACGTGAAATAAAAAAGAAAACGAGAAAAAGGAGACACACACACACACACACACACACATATCGCATACCTGCGTGTTGCTTCTTTTTCCGTGACACTGCTTTTCTTATCAAATCCTTAAGTGCGTCTTCCGAAGCTCCATTTCGCAAAGCGTCTCTAAGCGAGACTTCACCTTTTCCTTCAAATAAACATACTTTTAAATTTCCGTCTGCTGTTATTCTCAAGCGATTACACGAATCACAAAAGTGTTGGCTCATGGATGTAATAAATCCAACTTGTCCTACAAATCCTGGCACATGATAAGCCTAGCAAGGAAAACATTTGTATTTTATGTGTGTACAATATATTCTCGAATATATAATTCAATTTCAGTATCACGAAATAAACCTTGGACGTATCATTGGGCTGATTTGGCAAAGCTTGGAAATCTGGATATTTTTTTCTGATTATTCTTTTCATCTCGTCGAAAGAAACCATCTTATTTTCATTCCATTCATTTCCTTGAAATGGCATATATTCTATGAAACGTACATCGATAGGTCGTTCTTTTGTGAAATCGATAAAATCAATTATTTCATCATCGTTCCGTCCTCGCATTATCACACAATTGATCTGGTCATCAAACATTATAAATATGTAGATCACAATTATATAGACATTATATAACAAACTACACAATATTAGAAATTTATATAATTTATTATAACTTACTTTTACAGGATTATAACCAAGTTGAACAGCAAGATCTATAGAAGCCATAACTCTCATCCAACCTTTCCTGCGAGTAAATATCTCGAAACGTTCCTCTTTAAGAGTATCCAATGATATATTCAATGCATCCAATCCTGCTCTTTGGAGAGCTGGCAGCTGACGAGTCAATGTCAACCCATTAGTTGTGATTGCAATCTGTTCTAAATCTACCAATTGCTTGAGTTGCCCTAATGCATAAAATTATAAATAAACAAATCTTGAAAATATTGCAGTAACATCTCATACCATTAATGTAAAATTAATATTGAGAAATACTTTACCAACAATGTCAACAATATCCTTACGCACTGTAGGCTCACCACCAGTCAAACGTATTTTTCGTATTCCTTCCTTGACAAAAAGATCAGCTATCTGTATTATCTCGTCTGTTTTCAAAATATTTTCTTTCTTGGTCAATTTGACGCCTTCCGCAGGCATACAATATGTACCTATAATTTCATTGATAACATAAAGAAAATTATGTGCAACTTCTTGAAATATGTATAATTTATAAAAAAACTCACAGCGAAGATTGCAACGCTCTGTGACGGATATCCGGAGATATGTATGTTTACGCCCAAATGTATCTGTAAGTATTCCATGTTGCTGATCCTTTTGCAATCTCGTTCTAAGCAGCTGCAACTGTAATAAGCAAGCAAGTTAATATTACCTTGAACTATGATTATATTTTATGACTTGCACATAAAAACTTTAAGTGCTAAAGAAAAATAGAGACTATACTCTCTGGCATATGCATACTTACTCGAGTCGAGGTCTCTGCAACTGCAGCAATCTCTGTCGATGCATTTGCAGCACCATAAAGTCGCTTGACGAAATTGGACTTTCGAAACATTTATATAATATACACTAAAAATATGTATTGGGAAAGAAGAAAAAAAGAAACAACAGGAAAATCCTTAAAATCCCCTAATCCTGTTATGTTACTTGATGATAATAATCGTATATAATAAATAATCGTATATTCGATAAATGATTCGTATATTACGTATCCTTTTATGTATTATTATGCATCCTTTCAGCAAAAAACAATTATATAATTTCCTATGTCATGATATCTCAATGTTTTTCTTATAGAAAGGTGCACTGTCATGTCTATCCAATATGTCATCATCTGATAGAGTTGTTAAATCACGTGCTCTGAACGATTCGAAATAATCGTTCATTTTTTGCTTTTTTTTCTATATCATAATTTCAATTGTGCTTCATGATGAATATCAAGTGATATCAGCTGATATGACCGATATCAATCATTCTTTCATTAATTCCAATCAATCATCTGTCATGCCTGCACATGCATACAGTCCGTCACCTGTCACTGTAGCACGTGTATCGCCCAATTCATATTTATAATAGCAGAGAAACCGCACAGAGAGAAATATACGCGTAACATGACGCCCTCGTAAGTTGTGTTCAAAGTTAGAAATAGTTACTCAAACTATTGATGATACAGAAGAATAATCGATGATGATAAGTATCGATTCTTGCAATTTCAAGATATATATTTGTAAATAGTGAAACTAAGGTTAGAAAGAAGAGGATTAAAAAGAAAAAGTGTGATACCGCGTGTGATATTACGTATTTCATAACAAGACGGATAAAAGAAGAAAAAGAGATTATGTCTCTATTTCCAGCTTATTCAAATGATAAAAATGTCGAATCGACAAGTTGCGACAATGCAGGTAATTACATATTTCGAATTTTGATCAATGTTTACATGTGCAAATAATTATGAATTAAAGATAAAAATATTCTAACAAATATAGATTTAGAGAATTTTCCTATTTCTAAATAAATTTATCTTTTGATGTACGTATAATTAGTATTATATATTTTTTTTTCTTTTTAATTTTAGATAATATTTCCAACAAATGGTTGTCAAATTCAAGTTTTCCAACACAAGAATCAATTAAAAAAGAGATTTCTAACTTGTCTTTCTCTTCTTCATCCGATGAATCTTTACATGACATAGCTAGTTCAGAAAAACAAGTAAAATCCGAAACAACTTTTTTGGATACAAAGATACATACAAAGCAGGAAGAATTGAAAACTGACAAAGTGCAAAAGGCAAAGAGAAAAAGACGTACACATGACAGCAAAAGATATAAGCCAACATATGAACAAGATGTTAAAAATGTATATTTTGAAGATAAGTATAGAGATAAAGGAAATAATAATATAAATACATTCTGTCCTAGAGCGAGGCCAGCTTATGAAATTAGTGAAAAATTTATTGGATTTATTAAGCATAAGCAACCAAAAAAGGGTATATTTCACAGATATTATGTCAAAAATATTGATTCTATAGAATCATCAAAGAAAAAAGATACAGTTATCACAAGAACAATTGAAAAGGAAACTTCAGCTCAAGTTGAAAAAGTAAATGAAAATGCATTTTCTTGGAGCAAGAACTTAGAAGAGGAACAGAAGTGCAAAATTCGGGAATATAATGAACAATTGACAAAAGATCCACATAATGTTGATCTTTGGTTACAATACATCAACTTTCAGGTATTAAACAAAATATTTTTTATAAATTTAGAGTTTTATAATATATATTGTAATATTATAATAATTGTAATATAATAATAATGTAATATATGATATGTTATAGAAAGTTAAAGTTTAATAAAATTTTAACATCAATTTCCAGGATATTTTGGTTCACTATCAAAAACACCAATTAACCAAAGACATACATCGATCTACAGTGCTGAAAAAGTTATCTATTGTTGAGAAAGCACTTGAAAAGAACATAGACTCCAAGGAATTATTAAAATTAAAATTACGTTTTATGACAGAGTTAACACCCTCTGATGAACTGTCTAATCAATTGGAAGGATTAGTCAATAAAGATTCAGGAAACATTGTATTGTGGCAACACTTCATTATGGTTACACAAGCTTCAGTAGCAATGTGTACTGTACCACGAGTATTGGATTTGTATTCCAAGTGTTTTTGCGTTTTGAGACAACGCGCGAGAACAAATCCTTCTGTCTATGACGCACAATTGTTATGTAAGTAGGCTTAACACCAATAATTTAATCATTTAATTAAATTTTTTTTTATACTAATTTCTTATATTTATGTTTTATCTAGATATGCTATATCAATGTTTAACTTTCTTAAGGCATACAGGATTATGGGAACAAATGTGGGAAACAATACGTTTAAATCTGAATTTAAATCTGAACTTAAATAAAACTAGTTTATCCTTTCGTGGATCCATAGATGAAAAGAAATTAAGTGAGTATAATATAATATGCCTTTATAAGATAAAGAAGACTTTTATTAAGTAGAGATTTAAATTGTAAGGGAAATAAATTCAAGTTATTTATATCAAATTATTAAATATCAGATATTATAATTAAGAAGTAATTATTATATGAAAATTATAAAATTTATTATGAAATTAAATATATTCTTTGATATAAATTCAATAATAATATCTAGCAAACAAATGTAATGTGAAAATTGCTATATGTATTAATATTAATAATTATATATATATATATATATATATATATATATATATATATATATATAAGAATCTAAAATATATATATATATAGAATCTAAAAAATTTAATGGAGAATAGTCTTTTGATATTCTAATAATATGCTGTTAGTCATTGTTTTTAATAATAATGTTGAATTTTAGTTGGAATGGAAGAGATAATATTGATGTCTCGACTACCACTTAATCAACTATGGCAAAGGACAGAATCATTACGAGAAAATTGTCATTGGATTAGTGTCAATAGAGACGAATTAGAATTGGTTGGAGATTCTCGAAGGTTTATTTTACCTGAAGATGTAGCAGATTTTGTACATCCTATTCTCTCTCGTAATTCGAATTTTCAAATGGCTATTTACTCTCTTTTGTGCCTAAAAGTACCACTTCTACCTTGTCGGGACTATTATATAAATGTAAGCTAAATTATCTTGTTCAAAAACCTTAAATATACAGTTTTATAAGTAATTAAAAAATGTAAAATTATAAAAATGTAAAATTAGAAAAACTATTGAAGAAAAAAATTATGGAGCATATTTAAAAAATAAGATTTATAAAAAAATAATATTTTATATTTTTATAGAATTTATTATTGAAAGACTTTAATTGGGGAGTAGAATCTTTGGAAGTATTGCTTCCATTTATGTATCCTATGGCAGGTGAAATGGCTGGTCATAAACAAAGAAAAGAATTATTAAAGGATATTCTTGAAGGTCGTTTAACATCAGGTCCCCAATATCTTAAATTTCATCCAGCACAAGAACCATATCTGGATTTTGTACGTAAAATATTCCATACAATCGCGGAAAGTTTATCTTCGCTCCAACGAACGAGTATATATGTTTGGTGGTTGCGGTTGGAAAGATTACTAGTTTCTCTCAGCAAAGATGAATCTTTAAAACATGACAATAAGTAAGATTTTTGTTTATCTAAATATTTAATAGATTTAATTAAACACGCGATATAAGCATGTGTTTCTTATTACAGAGGAAAAAAACTGAGAACAACATTGAAAGAATTTTTAAAAAAAGATGAAAACAGAAATAATTTGTATTTTTACAAGGAATATGCCTTAATAGAATTGGAAATGGGCAGATTCAGTAACTGTATGAATATCCTTGAGACTGCCATTCAATCTCAAGGCACATGCCCTTCTACAATTACCAACAAGTGTGAGAGAGCAGCGCTTTTTAACGTGTACAGAACATTTATTGAAACCTTACTCGATAGTAGAACATATAACGAATCGCATAGGCAATGGATATTAAAAGTCTTTGGTCAAATGATACCTAGTAAAAACGAAAATCAAGACTCATTGATTGAAGCGTATTTATATTCATGTGTACAAGACTTTCTGCAAGCTTCTCCTGATGAGACTGAAAAGGATACTTTTTTTCTATCAAACTTACAATGCGACGCGATTGTATGTTATACTTACTTTCTATACATTAAAAATGATGATATCCAAAGTGTTATCAAGATATTGAGAAACTGTATTGATCATTCCAAGGATTATCCTTACTTACAGGTACCAAATTAATATTTTGTCACAATGTTAATTTTTAATACATACTGAGAGATATAAACAAACTAAAATAATTATTTTTAAATTGTTACAGGAAATGTTATACGAAAGTCAAATTGCAATTTTGCAATTACATTATGAACGGACTCAAATATTGGAGACTGTGTTGAAAGAGACTCTAAGCGAAGTTTTAAATATATATCCAAATAATTTTTATGCTCTTTCTGTATTTGCTGGCATAGAGGTAAAAGCATTATATTTCACTAATAATATATAATAATACTTATTTTAGGATTTTATGAGGAAATTATTAAATTCATCAAGTTACAAACTTATTATTGTTACAGAGTGAATTACCGACCTGGAGATTTAATAGTAGAAGCTCTGAAATTGAATTGTGGCGAGCCTTTGCGATGTGTCTAGCCGCTCGCAGACGTATTAGTCTTTTAATGAAACTTGATCATCCTGATGCAGTAAATGCTGCATTGAATAAGCTATTATCGTTTCATTTAACACTTTCTAGGTAAGATAAAAATAGAATTTTGTAACTTTCAAAACTATTAAGTGATTTGTGACTGCAATCCTTTTTATATTATGTATACAGAGAGTTTCAAAAAGATTGGGCTCGCTTGGCTGCATATAGTCTTCCTCATCAATCAAACAAAAAGTTCCTATAAAATGCTGTTTCCAAAATGTTTTGTTAAAAAATTAATGTCAAGTTAAAATTAAAGAAATAAATTCTGATATTAACGTAATATACTAATATTGTTAAATATACCCACTAAATATTTAATAAATACATATCTATTACATAATACATATTAATATTATTAAATAGAAATCTAAATAATTAATAAATTACGTTATCTCTTAACTTGACATTAACTTTTTAACAAAGCGTTTTTACATGTTTACTTTTTTGTTTATCTTGATGAGAAAAACTTGTCTACATATAGCTAATTCAATCTTTTGGAAACATCCAGTATATTTCATATATATATTATACACATACACACACATACATAATATACTATGAAATATACTGGGTGTTTCCAAAAAATTAAGCTAGTTATATGTAGTCAAGTTCTTCTCATGAAGATAAATAAAAAAGTAAACATCTAAAAACGGTTTGTTATACAAGGAAGTTAGTCAAATTAAGAGATAACGTAATTATATATAAATTTGTTGCATAGTATTCTAACATAAAACTGTTTTCAGAGTACCATCAATTAGATGTTGTCCATTATTGTGGAGACTGTATATGTTCTTGCTTCGAGAACATAATTTATGTGAAAAAAAGGGAGAAGAAATTTATCACGAGAGCGTCACACAGTGTCCATGGGCAAGAAGCATTTACATAGATGCAGCTGAAGTAGCACCTCAACTTCTTACACAGATTCAAGATTTGATACGCGAGAAAGAATTAAGATTGCATGTCACACCCGAAGAATTAGATATTCTGCGCGGATAATTTAATTATTTAATAGCTAGAAAGGAAGGTATATATCAAAAAATATATAATACTTACTATTTTATGTAAATTTTCTATTATAATAAGTTTATTATTTATAAAAGTATTGCAATTGTAAACTTGTACAGTACATAAAGAAATATTTGAGAATAATGAATGTGTATATGTATATATATATATATATATATATATATATATATATATATAAATCTTATATTTTACAATATATAAAATAAGAATCATAAGAATTAAAATAAAATATAGAGTGCAATTTGTTTCACTTCCACATATAAAAACAAAATATTGTGTCATATGTAACATGTTATATATGTTAAAATATATATGCAACACACATATATGACATAAATATAATATATATAATATAATATAATATATTATGTTTACATTATGAGCATGTATATCAAGAGACAGTAATGTCTCTATAGGCTGTACAGTGATGTATCTATACGCAAGATGCCAAATTATGAGTGCCCTTAGATTATTTATTGATTCTTAGTAGCAGTTGTATTAATCAAGTTCCTAAAATAAGCTTAATCAATAGCTTGAATTTTATATATATAAGAAAAATATCTTCATTATTGCTCCATGTATGATCTGAACAAAGATATATATGATAAAAATTTCAATGTAAAAATTTTTTATTAGGAACCGTTGTCGTCAATGTCATTGTTCTTATAGTTTTTTCATTTATATACATATATACACAGAAAAATTCTTGTATAATATACTAACAGTCCAAGTAATGTTCACATCTAGAAGTCAGTAGTTAGATTACTGATAGAGATTAAAAAAAATTAAGTAAGCATTTTCTTAAAACAAATTGGAAAGGTCATGTTATTTTGAATCAAGTGTATCGTTTTCTTATTACAACAATCAATAATAACATTCTACAAACACGCGTATTTTTTCCAATAACAAAACTAACCTGAAATTAATGGCATATACGCGTCACTATGCGCGTATTTTTTTAATATAACAATGTAAAATAGTTTTTACAAAAACAAATTAAATGAAAAGAGCATGTTGAAAGCCAATTACTACTTGTAATATCGTATATATAATTCTCTAATCATACTTATTATATATTTTTTATTACAGTATTATGAAGATCCTGTAATAAACATCACACACATACTTCTTAAAAGATGGATTTAAAAGCTACAGTTATTTCTGGAGAAGCTCCAGAGTCTGATGATGATGCATCAATCATTGCCACTGTATGTCATTGTGTCACGCTTCATAATTTTTACTTTTTGAATTTAATGAGTAATGAAATATGTATCCACATATTTTGTTATATATATATAGGGTTTAGGATTTCCCTCTATGCGAGAGCACCATCAACTTATTGTGGTACTATTATCTCTGGTGAAGCACCCGAATCTGATGACGGTGAGTTTATTGAATATTTTTCTCAAAATTTAAATAAAAATAAAAATTAAATCTTTTTATTTCTCTTAGATTTAACAAGCTTGAGTAGCATTAGTGGAGCGATGGATGCCATGGCTTGTCCTCCTTATACAGATCTTAAAATATCAAAATCTAAAAAGAGTTCTATCAAATACAATAGTTTACTTCACAAAAAATTACGTAAGTGACTTAACAATCATGATATTTTCTAATTTATTTTATATTTTTTTTCTATATTTATAAGAATATTATATAAAATATTGCAAACCATTATATATATTATGTCTTATGTTTAACAGGATGTTTAAAATTGATAAGTACTTTATTTTTGTTAACATTCTTTTATTAATATTACAGTAGTATAATATGTGCATAACTATGGCTAAACAGTATTACATATTTGTGTGTGGAATATTGACAACTTAATTCTTTAATGATCTGTATTTCTATTGTAACTCAATTTCAATTTATTGCATCTAAAATTTGATTGCGCATAATTATATTATATTTCTAATTTACACTGTACAAACAGTACAAGTTCTTATAAGTTCTTACAAGTATACTTATAAAACAGCATTTATGAAAAACATTAAATTAAACCTCAAAACAAAATTGATGTACATATATATGTACTACTTATTAATTTTGAACATTGTTTAAATTGACATATGTTAAACTTGAACAGATGAATGCAATGAAACCTTGGATAGAGATATTCTGCAAATGATCGAGGGCACGATCGCAAACAGCATACAAGAATTGTCAACTGTTAATCGACAATTGCTGAGAAGTGAACTGGTATTGCAAGAAGCTGTTTGTCAATTACGTAACGCATCTAATCGGATAAAAGATACCTCCCACACTCTACATCAACTTATAGACGACAACTTCTTGAATTCCATTAAAACTTAATTCCTCTAAAATTATTAGTGCGTATTTTTATTCTTAAAATTTACTTGATAACAATGAGTAATATGACATGTGTTAATATAGAACATGCTATTTTCGTGATACCGCGCATTAGATGCGGGTATGAAAGAGATGCGCAAGATCCTCTCTATGATCAGAGATATTATTTGAGCATTAATCGATTTTTCTTTTAACTCTGGCAGTATTATTTAATGTGTCTTCTTTATATATTTTCTAACATTTCTTCATTCATTTTGAGAAAATTTCAATCACTTTAATTCATTATAAACTAATACCCTAAGATCGATTTATGGAACCGAATATTGCATCTGATTTAACATAGATCCGATCGACAACAAATAGTCTAATGCTGATTGTTGCGCTTTTCATTTCCGTGAATTTAAATGCGGTGTTGGTATATGTGCATTCCGATGTAAATGTATATGTATATTGGTTAATGTATGTGCATAGGAGATATGATAATTATGTTACAATATAAATATCAAGGAACACATGTTACGATATATTGAAAAGGCATTTCTGCAAAGAATAGACATACACTTTCTTATTACGGTTTTAAAAAATGTATAAGTATTGTAAGTATTATATGTATTTTATCTTCATAATTTATAACTTTCGAAGATCACATGAATATAAATATGACTTGCTTTTGTTAGATTCTATTATATAATTCTTTAATTGTGGAATAATATTTAGTACCTATAACTATGTGTATGTATAATCTTGCTAGAAATACCTATTTCTTTACTGCAGATTTTCTCGTTTTTGTTTTTTATCAAATAGCACAATTTTGCTTGGTATCAAAGGGCTGATATCGACTTTTTTTTGTTGTTGCTATTATGTCGCTAATGTTAGTGTACAATGAATTAGTGATTTTATGAGGATGGTTTTCGTTTTCTCTATAAATTCAGTCTTAAATATTCCATCAATCTTCGTTGAACTAAATCTCGGTATGACAGTATCTAAGTACAAAAATCTCATAAACGAAATACCTTCTGCTAAAACTTGATATGGCAACGCGGCGACGGAATATTCACTTCAAAAAAATGTTATTTATGCACAGCTTCCTTTCTTATATGTATATTCAGATAAATTAGCAGCTAAATTGCACGTGTATATAATTCTATCAGTATAGTAAGGTATCTTCTGTTGTATTAAAGCAATTCCATACGCTCACTAAAGGATGTAAAATATTGCCAAAGCATAGTTGTGCCACTGAATTGTATATATAGATTAAAAAAATTCTACAAAAAACTTAGAATTATATTATTTTTCCCTATATATGAGACAAAACTTCTATGATTATTATTATAGCACTAAATTCCCGAGAGCGAATAATAAGTTATTTGTATTTAATTTCTGTACAGTTTTCTTTTATCTTTATGATTCTCTTCTTCATGTTCTTCATATGATCGAGAGAGAATGTGAGATCTTCATTATTGATATATGTATCAGTTTTGTTAACAACTAATATTTGTGTATTTTCTCAGTTACACTCTATTATTGTAAAGAAAAATTTAAATGGGCTCAATTCCAGAATAGGATTAAAGTTTGTTGCAGTTGGCGACCTTTATAGAATATGCGACGTCGCACTCTATACATATTAGCCAATGTGAGGGCGCCCACCCCCCACATGGCCTACGCTCGCTCCATCTCACCACCACTTGCATACATCTGAAGAAGGGCCATAGATTCTTGTGCTTGTCGCTTTTCTGCCAGAAATCTACCTGAAGCTTCCTTGAGTTGCTCGAGGAAAAGTCTACAACAAAATTAACAAAATAAAATTAATAATACTATTCTTTTTCTTTCGTTTTTTAAGATAATTATATTTGAAAGAATTCTGTAATTATTTATTACCTACCTATCAGGCACTATATCAGCTAAACTATCAGGATCCATATCACTAAGTAATTCTAGGTCGTTTCCTCCAAGAAGCGAGATATGCGATGGATCGCCATGTAACGACGATACCAAAGGCTCTATGGGCATTCGCCGCCGTCGAATTTTATCAGTTCTTGAACTACCCTCTGCATCTACATCATCTACAACGATATAACGGGACGCTGTCTTGCTACTCCCCGCGGCGATCCATTTTTGATCACCACCTAACACCATCAAGCTTGTATTCCTTTCTAATGTAGCAAAATATTCTTCATCATCTACTTCTGTCCCTGAAACGAAAATCAAAGGAAATCATCAATAAAAGAATAGTGCTATTTATTATAAAGACAATCAGTTATTAGTTGAATTTTTTATAGTATTTATCTAACATAGTTATAAATAATTAATAATTTTAAAAATATATACAAAATTATAAGTATGTATATTTTAAAAATTAACGATTGTATGTTGTAGCATAAATATTCTCTCACCATCCTGCTCGAGTACAATTGTCAGATCTGCGTCAACGGGAAATGCCAAACGATTGCGTGCGATGTTGGTCAACTCTTTCAGCGACGAAGCGGTGATGCCCTTTCTTCGTTCTCTAGTGTGATCGACTATCTTATAAGGATTGCCCATTCCTTGCGTGATTCCTGTTGTATCTGACATCTTTTCTCACAAACGGAGAACGAGAGCAAACTTCGCTGATCACTAGTATAATTCCCGTTTCGTATCGCACAATATTGGGATCTCTACGCCCTTTGATAAACACAACCGTCTAGTCGAAAAATTATTTTACTTTCTTGGAGAAAATTAATTGCTGCTAAGGCCTGATTCTCGTTGCACATCAATTGATCGATGGTACTTTGACAGTATGACGATAAGTTTGAATGATTTCGTCGCGCATCCGATGACAGAGGAAGGAGAATACGCCCTTATACAAGATGTAACAAATAGTTTTGTGCGATAAACACACACGTACAAACACGCTGTTTTATTAACGTCAATGTGATAAAGATATCTCTTCGACAAAGAAGCACTAGGCGATACCAGCTGTCTGATGATTCTTCAAATTAAAAAGTACCATACTTGAAAGAAACAATCAAGTATGAAAGGGCAGTGCTCAAGATTGCGTTGGATTGACTTAGTAGACTAACAAATATTTGAGCGAACTCGAGATCGTGTTAGTATTTTTGTTGAACAATTCACAAATAAAAAATCGGCAGAAGACAGCGACAACGACGATTGTGCGGCGCGATGGAAACAGAGGAAGAGAGAGAGAAAGAGTATATGTGATGCCTCGAGTGACTGAACTGACCGTGTGTCAACCCAACACTGGGTCAACGGTGCAACTACCCTTTCTATTTATACCCCCTGTAGACTCTCCCGCAGGTATATACGCGCGAGCGAGAGACACCCCGACACAGCATCTATCCCACCCACCTATCTACCCATCCAACCCTCTGTCCCCTGTAGCATCCCCCGTACAGAAATCAATAATCTACCCCTACTCCGCAAGAACTCGCTCATTTTTTCATCACAGCGCCGAGACGAGCAATTTATAAAAATACCTATACATAACCGATAAAGAGAACGATCTCCGGATGCAAAAACATTGATGAGATAATTCACGACACGTGCCAATCGATTTCATTTCTTTGAATTTGAAAAGGGCAATTAAAAATAAAAATGTTTCTCTGATATTTTGATACATGCAATTCAGATAATGTGTGCGATTTAGTAAAAATTTAAGAAAGATACTTTATGGAAGAATTAGAGTATTTAATCTAAAAAAAAAAAGATAAAAATGTTGAGATTTGACAAAGAATATTTAAAGATAATTATATATTATACAATATATTATATATATATATATATATATATATATATATATATATATATATATATACATACATATATTGTGCAATACATATTTATGATATATTATTTATCACAGACGATATATAATCTATTACATGAAGAAAATTATTAACTATTATTTATAAGAACATAGCTTATAAATTCCTATTTTTTATAACATTATTAATACATAAATTCTGTCTATTTACACATTATATGATATAAAAACTTATATCAATAATTTATTAATTATTAAAAATATATTGAATATTAATTATTTGATTATAAATTCGATATAAATATTTTGGTTTCCTCGGATCTTTGAACTTAAGATACAGCACTGTATTTAAATTTAGACTAGTGAGACTAGACACTGTTTTAAGTTTAAAGTTAGCTCAGACATAGCCCAGTTAGGGCTCCTAGGTAAGCCACAGAATCCGTTCGAATGGATTCAATCACATTTGACTAGGATTTTGATTTAAAATCTGTATAAAAAAATGCCATCATCGAGTGGAAATAAAGAGTCCGACGACAGTCAGACATGGGAGTTAGCAGAACGGTGTTTATTACCCATCGCATTTTCACATGCAATTGCAGTCATCCTGGCAACTATATTGAATACTTTTGGGATCTCACAAACATCTAGCTTTGTGCTCTTCTTGTTGCTATTAGTTATATCTATAGGATCTACATTGTTCTACCATAATCTGAAGGTAAGATATTTGTGATAAAGTTTCCTGATACAAGCAAATAATATTGGTGTAATATCTATTTTTTAAGCAAATTTAGATTACAATATTTTAATATTTAATATATTAATAATATTTAATATTTAACAATATTTTCCTCTTTCTCTCTCTCTCTCCCTCTCTTTTGTAATAATATTATAAATAATTTTTAATTAACATGTAAAATAGCAAATTATAACTCATTCTGATTTTCGGGAATGTAAGATAAATATATTACACTTATGCAGTAATAAAATTGTGTGTCTTCCTCAACCTTTCATAATGTCAGCTACACTTGCGAATATTCAAAAGTTCAAAGGCTTTCTCTATATCGGAATTTTTACGGATTTCCGCATCATGCTTGATTGAAACCTTTGACCTTCTTTCATAACAGTGCATCAATGCATTGTTGCATACTTCCTGTTTTACCCTTTTTCACAAAGGACTCTGAAAGCATCATCGCGTTCAATCATTTAAAAGTATTATGAAATTTCATTATCAGATTGTGATTTAATAAGTTAGTTATGTTAATTATGTTTTTAAATATGCATAATACATAGTTTACTCGATGCAACAGGTTACTACAGCAGGAAAGGCAGTGTTAATCACAGGTTGCGATTCGCGAGTCGGATATGCTTTAGCTAAACAGCTGGATGATTTGGTAATATATATGTATATATATATATATATATATATATATATATATATATATATATGAAATTTGAAATATTTAAAAAATTGAATATAATTCATATAATAAAGTCAATATCTACATAGCCTTTCTTCTTTTAAGGGCTTTACTGTATTTGCTGGATTCACTAATAAAGCTGACAATGAAGAGATCATGCAAAAATTGAAAGATGATACTTCTGGAAGACTGCACGTGTTACAATTAGATGTCACCAGTGAATGTGATATACACTCAACTTTCCTTTATGTCAACGAAAACTTGCCTGATGGAGCTCCTGGTATATTGCCATATCTCTTAAAACTTCACAAGATTATAAACCTTTGATGTGTAATGGAGATTATATCCTACGTCATTATACACATGTTATTTTAGGATTATGGGCACTCGTGCATGCTGCTGCCTGGGTAACTCTTGGAGAATGCGAGTGGGTGCCCCCATCTGTTCTCAAACGAAGCATAGATATCAACTTCATTGGTTTAGCACGTTTAACTCAGGTACTCTAAACATCACAAATGTCAAAAGGTAAGAGAAACCTATGATATAATGAAACAATGCTCTCTTATTTTCTCCATAATAGGTATTTCTACCCTTGGTCAGGAGGTCAAAGGGTCGAATTGTTCTCGTTAGCAGTCTCTTGGCACGAATACCGAGTCCTGTTCGAGGCATTTACTGCGCGCTTAAGGTAAATTTTTTTTGTCGATTATGTCGTACCTATCTATTTGTCTAATCATGAAACTAAAAGTATTAATAAAGCTTGTGAGCAGCTTCATAAAAGATTATAAATATATCTTAGGCTGCTGTAGAAGCTTGGGGCTCTTGCTTAAGATTGGAGATGCGAAGATGGGGTGTGGATGTTGTAATTGTCGAAACTGGAGAATATGTGTCTGGTAATGCATGGCTAAAGGACAATACTGCATTGTTAGAGCAAGCTAGAGATATGTGGACTCAATTGGATCCCCAAACTCGTAAGGAGTATGGTCAAGAATTGTTTCAGACGGAAATGTTGGCTTTAGAAAAGTACACTCAGGGACCAGAAGCAGATTTAACCGCTGTTACGAGAACCCTAACAGATGCTGTGGTAAAGACTTTCCCAATGCGACGGTATACACCTGTAACGCGCAGTGAAAGAATGCAAGCATTGTGTAATCATTATCTGCCAAAACCAATTTATGACATATTGTATGAAAATTAAATATATCTTCTGCGCAATATATATATATATTAAGAAACAAATACTCAGAATACATTTGAAAAGAGATATTTTTTGAGAATAGATGACGTAATAATAAGTCTTACATAAAACAGAAATAAGGCAAAAACTTTCATAGCAGGTTATATAATTGTCCAAAACACTGCCTATGTAAAATAGTTGCAGCAAAACTCTGTGCAAATTAAAGTTAATAAATATATAAAATTACAAAATTTATACAAATATGAAGTTTTAATTTTTAGAATTAAAATATAAAAACTATCATATACAAGTAATTATATGTATTTTAATGTACACAAGCTATAATTATTTTGCAGATATATATTTACAATATACATATATACATTTTGTACAAATTTTTTGTATAAGTTTTTAGAATTAATATAACATGATAGGGATAATCTCTCTTCAAAATTATATTTTAGAAAAAGTTGTAACGAAACAATACGTACGCAAAATCGAATAATTGAGAGTTTATAATTGCGATACAATATAATTTGAATAGAGAGAGAAAATAACCTTTAAATATAATCATCATTGTTGATTTCTTTAAAAAAAAGAAAGAAGAGAGGAACATAATGTATATATAAAATTATATTTATTAAAATAGAATGATAATAGAAGAAATAATAAAGATAGAGAATAAGCATATAAATATTAATAATATAATGAAAAACTAACCAGCACTAATTACACACTATTTCACACTTACCACTGCATCAAACTCCCGAAATCGATGGACACTCATACTCTCATAGCATTGTTGACCAATGACATTTGAGATAAAAAAGAGAATCGTGTCATTGAATCTCTACTACCATTGGTCGATTTACCTTGTCATACCGGCATTTTTTGGTTCCACTAGTATCGACCAATAGCAAGTGAGTCCATGCGCAAGTGCACAGAATTGTACGAAATGGACGCATCAAACGCGAGTCCATCGTTGAGTTTCGTATGTGTTTACGATCAAGTTATTTTCGCAATTTGCGAAGCAAATGTCAAAACATTTGCGTGAATTACCGGCTATATAGCGTAGTCACATCCATCTCATCGTAGCCATCTCTCGAAAGCTCATTTGCACTGAAATCGGAGATACGATAAGATTGCTCGTCGAGCAAGCTCCGTAATACAAGATGGCATTGCCACCGAATTACAAACAAGTCGCAATGGCTACGTCAAACATCGTAGCCTCCAATCGTAAGTAATAATTAATTTTTTCTCCTGAGACATAAAGTTGATCATTTGAAATCGAGACACTTAAATTATAATGTTTCTACATCTTGTAGAACGTATAAGAGCATCCGGTGGGAGTTCAAGTAGTTCAACAAACAGTGTAAGTAGATATTACTGCGATGAAATATATTTATCGGATATTTAAATTTCAGAATTTTTAAATTGCCATAACTTTGTTTATTTTTAGAAAGATACGCAGAGTCCATTTGTACAAACTCCTCATAGCCATCCAGGATTTATACCACAGAAGGTTGGAAAGAATACCAATGTATGTATCTGTTTTAATATATTTAATTGAAATAAATGAAAACATTTGTGTATGTGTTTGTTATATGAGAAATATAAACAATATTATATCAATTTAAGAGCAATATTCCATCAATATAAAATTAATGGAAAGGTTGATTTTATTATAATATTATAATATTGATAATTTTTCTTATTAGGCTGACTCTCGTATGCCAAAACCACCTAAACCACCAGAGAAACCTCTTATGCCGTATATGAGATATAGCAGAAAGGTATGGGATCAAGTAAAGGCTCAGAACCCTGAATTAAAATTATGGGAAATAGGTAAAATTATTGGACAAATGTGGAGAGATTTGCCAGAAGAAGATAAAACAGAATTTATTGAGGAATATGAAGCCGAGAAGGTAATGCAAATGCATTCTACTATGATTTTATATTCTACAATTTCATATTCACATATTGTTTCATTATTTAATCATAGGTGGAATATGAAAAAAGCTTAAAGACTTATCACAATTCGCCTGCATACTTGGCTTATATTGCAGCAAAAAATCGTGGAAAGTCTGGTAGGTGAATATACAATAAATGTAATTTTAAGGCTTATGACAAAAATTAGGTATGTGCAATAGTGAAATTATTTTATAATATTAAAATATTTTTGTATCTAATGCAGCGTTGTGTGCAGCACAACAAAGCAATGATGATCGAGAAAGTCATGAACGTTCGTCAGGCAGCAGTAAAAGTCAAGCGGCTCAGGATAGAAGGATTGATATTTTACCAGCAGAAGATGATGATGGTACATAAAAAAAAAATATTTACAATTATTATTATAAATTAATATATGCATATTTGTATATTAATATATGTATATTTGTTTTACATTTGCATATAGTATATTAGTTGTATATAACTTTCATTAACTTGATTTATAGATCAAGATGATGGATACTCTGTGAAACATGTGGCATATTCGCGTTATACTAGAAATCATCGACTTATTAATGAGATCTTTAGTGATACTGTTGTCCCAGATGTTCGTTCTGTAGTCACTACTCAAAGAATGCAGGTTTTACGACGTCAAGTACAATCTTTAACAATGCATCAGGTAATTAATATGCTCATGCACATACATTTATAAATAATGTTTTATAATACCTTAAACTAAAATATGTCTTTGACATTTCAGAAAAAGCTTGAAGCCGAACTGCAACAAATTGAAGAGAAATTTGAGGCAAAAAAACGTAAATTTATAGAAACCAGTGAAATATTTCAAGAAGAATTGAAAAAGGTATAAGAAACTTTTCTTTTTACATTAATAAAATTTTACAAAATATTTTCCCTTTCTTTTTCAGCACTGTAAACCGGCAGTAGATGAAGAAACATTTAATAAAATGGTAGAACGGCAATATGAAGCTCTTAGACGGGAGAGATTAAAAGGAACAGAAGAGAATCGTTCGGATGGACCGGCGTCTAGTGAATCCACTCCAAACTCTACTCCGACTCCGACTCCTGCGTCACTTAACGACGATGCCCAACCTGATGTAAAATAATATTAAATCATGTTCTTATAAAAAGTCAATATTATATAAATATCTATATTTTCACATATTCACAGGTTTCTGACAATGATTCAATCGAGAAGAAACCCGGTAGCATTGATAAACCTAATATTGAAATGAACAAGAAGATGTCACCTCCGTACATCGAAAATAAGACCGAGGCACCGCCAGCTGTGCAAGCAAATGCTAATCAGCAACACACTGGACCTAACTCTGGAATGTACTGCAATAACGTAGTCAATCCGATTCAACAGCATCCGCATCAGCAACAAACGCAAACACCGCAGCATCCACCGCCGCCACCGCTGCAACATCAACCATCGCCTCCTCAGCAACAGCATCAGCCTTCTCCGATGACGCAGCAGCATCAACCACCGCCACTGCCGCCTCAGCAGCATCAGCCGCTATCCGTTTCACAACATCAGGCGCCGCCGTCTCTGCAACCGCAGCCACCGCAACAACCACCGCAATCGCAGCAACAACAATCGTCAGCCCCACCAGTGCTGACGCCTCAACAACCAACTACAACAGCCACGGCAGCAGCGGCTGCAGTTGCGGCGGTAGTCGCAAGCGCAAACGCGACTGCGAATTCCACTTCGGCAAATATGCCGCCGGTGTCCGCACCGTCGGTACCTATCCAGCACAATCCTCATCAGCAGGGAATGCTGGCAAATCATTCGATGCCACCTCATCAAGCGGCGCAAGGTACTCAGGGCACGCAGGTTCTGCCGCCGCAGGGTCCAAATCCGCACACTCCGCAGATGATGCCACCCAATCAAGCTTACGGCCAACAGCCGTATCAATCAGGACCTGGCCCTCAACAACCGCAGAATGTTCCACTAGCTCCGAGGCCGCCGCATCCCAGTTACAGCTATTCCCAGCAACAACCATATCATCAACCTTATCCGCAATATGCTCATCCATATTATCATCAACCATACTCGCAGTACTCGCCCCATCCGATGGGCCGTCCCCATGGTCATGGTCCTCATAGTCCGCACAGTCCACATTATCATCCTCAATCACCTCACACGGTTGTTCCTGAAAGCAACACTAATACCAACGTCACTGGCGGCTCTGCAGCTTCCGCGGCTTCCGCAGCCGCTCCTGAGACTAATAATCCTACTTCATATTCTTCGCCAGGACACTGTGAGAGCGAGCGTTCCAATTCGTCGGAGAATCAAGAAGGTCAGGTAGATACTAAATCAGGATCCACTTAAATATTGTTTATTTTATAATGATTCCGAATTTCCATCAATATGTATTTAACCATTCCTCTCTATATACTTATGTTGCCTCAACAAATTTTCAACATAATCCTTCTATTTATACAATAAAAATGTAATGATAATCTTTAGCTTTATTATAGCCTGCACATACCACGGATACATGAAGTTGTAGTGTTCCACACAAAATGATTGTTGCGAGGTAAAATGAATGAGAACATTATATACAGAAAATGCTCTCTGATTATATCTTTGATTCATAGTATAATCAGTCTTATTTCACTGGTTTCATTTGCCAAAGGCCATCATTTAAATAATGACAATTTTCGATGCCTATTCCCTTATTTACTTTGGCACTGCAAATCATGATGTAATATCCAAATATAATATATATTAAAAATAAATATTAAAAAAAAAAAATGAAATTATTTCAACTTACATGTCTTCCGTCGATAATGTTGTAATTCCAACAGCTAATGCATGTTGTTTGCCCTCTGCCATAACAGCCTATATATTTTGAGTTAAGGATTCGTATATATCTTGATGTGTAATAAATGTTAAAATATATAACGTGTTGGGCTTTCATTGAATATATAATATTAAGTAAACAGTTAAAAGGTATAAAATATCTGTATGATTGATTTTAAATTTGAAGGATACAACAACAGTTCCTTTTTCTACAGTCATCATCTTTGCACCCTTTGATGTTAAACCAGGACACATTATGTTGGCACCACTAAGAACAAATCTTATGGCACCTTTGTCAACTTGCTGCATTGGCAAGAAGAATGGATCTGACAATATATGATTTATAATAGTATAAAAGTAAATTTAGGCAAAGTATCTTCTATTTCCTATTCAATTAATTAACAAACTTACACTTGTGTAGTAACTTTAAAGTAGGCATCCAGGGGCCTTCACGGTGTCGAAAAAATAACAAGTCTCCCGCTGCATTCACTATGATCTCTATGTGGTCATGACTGATGGTATCAAAGGAAAATATAAATTAAATTCTAGATAAATCTTGGTGCAATTGATAACTCACCATTTTACAATGCGGAAAGCGTCTTTCTTTGGTATTATAACATCTATGTGACTATCCAGATAAGGATAAAGCTCAAGGAGTTTCGAACGAATTCCTTTTTGCACAGATGATTTTAATTGCTGGACACCAGAAACGCTGTCCTTCTCATCAAACCTAACAAAAGATAATGAGGGAATAAAGTTTGCACAATTAAATAATGATGTTAAATATCTCTTGTACTATGATAGAAATTATTTCAGCATTTCCTATATTTATCAAGACTGACATTTGATAAAATCCTGATTATTTTTATAGCTTTACAGTGTAGAATATCTAAAATGTTTAATATATGTATAGTATTCAAAAATATATTTTCGTCTCTATATCACGTATACAGAGAAGTTGGAGTACGATTGACACAAAAAAAAACACACATACTTTTTAAACATTTTCTTGGTTTTCTGAGATATACCACCACTTTGGAATGACGCATCCAATTAATCGGTCACCCACGTTGAGACGTTAATTATTTTGGTTGCTAGACACAATTTTTCAACAATGTACATCTATTATGACACCGTGCATGCGTGAAGATGGTGAGGTTAAGGCTGCGTTCAGATATTCATTACCACTGAAAATCAGCGTACATGAAATGTAGCTGTGTATGTCATATATATACATACCATGGGACGTACATATGACTATTGTGAACAAGGCTTATTTATGATTTTTTTTTAGTAGTTACATAAAGTATCTATGCAAAAAAAATTAGCCTATCACACATGGATAAAGAATGCTGCATTCTGCTATATGGAAATTTTGATTGAACGATTTCTTTCTATAAGTTTTTATGCAGTTGTATGATTGAACCTTTATAGGAAACAAAATGACAAAACTCTTCTCGATAATGCTTCAAAATAAGATAGAAGAACTTTCTATATGGAAAATTTCAATTAATATGGAAAAATTATTTTTTTTTTAATATTGACATTTGTATAATTATATATAAAGTATGTTATAATTTTTAGATTTTAAATGATAAAAAAATTTGTTTTTTATGCAGTTTTCTGTATCAATTTCAAACATAAATAATGATTTTTACTGAAATATCAGTTTTATATACAAAACCTCGAATATTGAATTTTTTTTAAACAAATTTTTTGCTAAAAAATGGAATTCTATTAAAGTTGAGAATACATGAAAAAAATCTAATAATATTATAGTCTTTTTTTTACTTTCAAAATATGTGCATTTTTTAATATCAGTACGCATCTTTTTCATTATAATAATATTTATGTTCGGAAATGATTGATATCTTTATATTTATAATCTTTATATCCTCTTCAAAAAGATTAATTTATTGTCTAAAGAATATAAATAACGTGTTATGGATTTGTATAAATTAATTTCTCGCCATATAATTCTATTTCACAAACAACGTTTTAAGAAAAGAAGAAGGAAAGAAATGTCAATGTGTGCACTACAAAAAAGCGGTGATAATATATTATATTATCTAGATTTATATCCTCTGTCTCTCTCCCAAGAAAAGAGATAAAGTCGCGCGCGCACACGAGATAAATTTTTATTTCTTAAGAACTATATATAGCGATATCAAAACTTTCAGTCAAAGTGCAAACGATCTTTCAATGGGACTCGAAAGAGGGATGCTTAATTATTATAGAATTATATGTACCTATCCATTAATATTTTCCAACATTCATCGCGATTATTTCTATATAATATACTGCTTTCAGAAATTATCGTTTCTCTATGTGTGGGTTAGTATGATATTTAGATCAATGTACAAGAAATTAATGATGTATGTATGATGATAATGCTATTATTCGTATAACAAATACGATATGCAACACTCGTATAATATTTTTTATATTTCACAAGTACCTGAAATATGCTAATCGTTCATAGCATTATCGTTTTACAAGCGATCTAATGTACAGCGGCATAATCTCTCGTGCGTATTGCTAAAAATTGGACAAGGCATACGCATTGTAATTTTATTTAACAATCCAAGTTTTCGATAAACGCAATAATATACGTTTTTCGTTACATGCATATTAATTTCTCTCTTCAAAATCCTCAAATAATTTTTTATCGATTCAACGTACTGTTTCATAAACTATATGAAGACGTTCTTGACGATGTAATAAAAATGTAAAGATCGTCAGCCGAATACGTCGCCACAAGTTGTCTTCTTATTGCGATATACACAAAAATGAAAGATAGGTTCTCGGTAAATTTATCAAGTGTACAATTATAGAATATTTACAATAATCTTTTAAAATAATAATTCTAATTCTTCTCTATCTGTGTTTGTGTGTGTTACAGATGTAAATCAGTTGAATCGCAACTGCATAACAAACGAGGATTCAAGTACGATGCCAAAATCGTCTCGCGCGTCTTATTAACATTGCTTCCAGTAGCATCTATCTAAAAGAGACTAGCACAACGAGAGAAAACAAACATTACGTATTATTTTATTTCATCGTTGAGATTTTTCAGAAGAAATTACTCCTTTCGGAAACCGCGAATTTTTCTTCTTTGTATTCTATATAAACGCGATCGAACATATTTCATATCTGCATATGTTGGAGCCTGAGATAAGAGTTGCGAATCGAAGCGGAAGCATGATGGTTTCCGACGAAATTACAGCCGACATGTAAAATCGAGAACTACAATACAAACATCAGACAATAGCAGGAATAATTCGAAAATAATTTTCCAGTTAATTTTGAAGTTATGGTATCGCATTATCCTACATGAAAAGTATCAAATATATAAATTAGCCCGAAATACATTTATACGGCGATGACATGTATGAATATCGTCGTTCATTCCGCTCTTTCGTTGTTCTAGATCTTCCAAATGATCTAGAATGTAGGATCCATCGTTTATATACAGAGTTTTAAAAATGGAAATCAATGGCTCGGGAAATGCTTGGAGACCCAATAACAACAAAAAAGTTGATATAAACATAGGTCCGGAAATGCGTTGTTTTCGAGTTATCAGTTATTTTTATATTGAAATTTTAAATTGCTTTTCTTTCAAAATTTTTTTGTCAAAATTGAAAGAAGAGATGGTTTCTATGAGTTTTATAACATGATGTAAGTCCAATAAAAGTTGCAGGCTACTTTAGCATTATCCAGGATAAAAAACAAATAAATTAATAAATACAAAAAAATAAATAAAATAAAATAAATAAATACAAAGAAATAAATAAAATAAAATAAAAAAATACGAAACCATTTCTTTCAATTTTGACAAAAAAATTCGAAAGCAAAGCAATTTGACATTTTAACATAAAAATGATGATAACTCGGAAAAAGCGCATTTCTGAATCCTATGTTCATATTAACTTTTTTTCTTGTTTTTGGATCCCCAATCACTTCCCAAGCGATTGATCACTTTTAAAACACCCTATATGCAAAGAAAATTTGCTGAATCTTATGAAACACCACAAACGATTCATGATGATTGATCAAGTATGTTATGTTAATCATAGATTCGCATCTATAAGCAAACAAAACTCGAAGACGCAACAACGTTAATAAATATAAAGAAATATTTTAATTTATATAACATATGATAGATATTTCGTTAATTCTGTGAAACAATCTAAGAATATATTAAATTTTGTAAACTCTCTAAAATGATTTAAAAGTGTTCGCAAGGCAAGAAAGACGGAGAGAGGGAGGATGAGAGAAATAACATGTAAATATCTAAGCCTGCGCGCACATTTCTCCGAAAAAATTTCACAGATCTTATATATGCTAAGCGTAAGAATTAATATTTCTTATCCTCATCTTTTTTCAGAATAAAAGTTCGGATCAGATTTTCCACATTTAGATGTGGAAAATCCCACAAAATAGAGTTATAGATGTTGCCACTGGGTCGGCATAAGATTGTTCGAAGACTGTTCAATGGCCCTGGCTACGGATTCGTGAAGTCCATGACCGAGCCATATGTGATTCAATCGTCGATATTTCTCGTGACACAAATGCAACGGATTTCCGCGTCGCAGACCCTGATCCGTTTCGCCGTATTCATCGAGATAAGGCGGGCACACAAAGGAACCGCGATTCGGTGTGCGCAAGAACAAAATCTCGCATTCGCGTACACGTAGAAATATACCGATGCCGTAGCCGCACTTGCTCGCGTGATACGTGCATGCGCCTACCGGTATCTTGTTAAGTTCCGTTTGGCAGCAGTAGCTTTGCGAGCATAGCATCTCGCCGCATACCAAGCACATCGTCGGATTACGCGAGTCTTCCCGATCACTATTCGGGCAAGTAAACTGAGATATCGAATTGATGAGCTCGCTGTAATCGTCCGGCAGGTCTACTAGCTTGTTCACCATCAATGGATCCTTGACGATCTGAGCCTTTTTGACGCCTGAACGATGATTCCAAACGGTAGGGTGATTCCGCCACACGTCTATCAGTTTCAAAGTAACATCTAGATGGGAATAGATTAAAGCATCGCAAGTAGCAGGCAGTCCAAGATACAGACAGAGTTTCTCGTACGTGTCGCCATGAACTTGCGTCAGTTCATTCGACGGTGGTACATCAGATACGTAATGAAAGTAAATGGCGCAACATCGGAGGAAGGGCCGACAAGCAGATTCCACTTGTCGCCATACGTTGCTGGCTCTTTGTTTATCCAAATGCACGCCCAGAATATGGAACAGGACAATGTCCGATTCAACTTCCACCTCTTGACTATCCACTTCCATCATGTTGGAAACATCTAATGTGAAGAGTATTTTTGCAATGTGGCACAGAAATACAAGCTTGAATGCATGTGACTCGAACACGCAGCCCGTGATAATAGGTGGTGGATTCGGACCCGCTTCGTGCGCCTTCGTGTGAAAGAGACTTGGTAATGAATTGATGAGCGACACTAGAACGCCAAACGGATCGATGTCAAAAATGCTGGGTCCGTTGGATGGACTCTCCATTAATATCGTAAGTAACGATACTGCGTAAATCATAATCTGTTCGCGGTTCGACCAGACATTCGCTCGATTCGACATAGTCGCGCCTAGGAGGGCTGACAATCGCACAAGGCTCTCCAGACTATCGCTCTGTCGGGAGGTCATAGCACCCAATAATGGCTTGTCCATGTCGCGCAACAGGAATTCTATCGCGTGGATCGTGTACGCTGTCGACTTCCAAGCTAATAAAGGTGGATTACCGTCGATAAAATCTTTGAATTTTAGGACCGTGATTTGCCAAAATATCGAAGCGTGCATGTGGATCATCGTCTCTATTTTTCGTGTGAGATGCGGCCCAGACCGTGAATATTGAGATTCGAAAGGCTCCCAAGCTTCTTCGATCTCTTGTCGAAGGACGGTCATGGGATTAACGATGTCTACCAGCTCATCCTTTACCGTTTCCATGATTTTGCCAAACTTCCTATTCGGTTTGCACTCCATTGCCAGCGCCATGACTTTTAACCATGTCTCGAAGCTAATATCTGGCTGTGGTTCCGGAGTTGGTTGCAGCATCTTCAAGGGTGGTACAAGCAGAAGAACAGTATTACTGAGACATTCGCATAGCGGGCAGAGATATTCGTGGTTCTCGGCATCAAAGCTCGCTGGTGCCCGCGTTCTATAAGGTCGCCGATTCTCCTTGACGAGAACGTTATCAAAATATTCCTGCCAGCAACGGGCATGCATTACATGACCACATGTGCTAGTGTACGGTGATACGCCCAGTTTGGCTGACAGATACAACGGATCGGGCTCCTCAAGATCTGATCGACGCTGACACAATACAGTGGATTGCTGAATAAACGCAGCTAATACCATTGGCGGATCAGCTTCCGTCACAATTTGATCTTCTTGGCACAAAATGCATGTGTATGTCTTTTGCTCGGCTAATCTATTGGTCTGACCAATGCCAAGGGCGACTGGTGTACTTTCTTCTTGAGAGGACTCTGTCAGATCCATAGCGGAACCACGATCGCTAGTTTTGCTATTGGCGTCCAGGTTCGCTTCTTCGAACAGGGTAGCATTTTTCTTCATGAAGTGTTTCTGCATAGCTGCCATCTGCGCCATGATTTTAGCGCGCTTCTGAGCTGCCATTTTTGTTCGCCATTCTTTGTCTGTCTCCTTAGTGCTCATGTCAGCATCGCTTGTTTGTTGCAGTGATTGTTGGTCAGTGTGCGTAGATGCCGGACTGACTTCTGTATTTGTTGAACTTGCAACCTCGCGATACTTGGCCAAAACCCATGTGAGCAAATCTTTATGAGCCTCCATGCGAGGGCTGGTGGACAGATCTTCTAATAACTTATAAATCTTCCATTTGACCGCCCGTTCAGAAAATGCGAAGAAAGGATAGTAGCCAGATTCTTGTTCCTGCAGCGCGTAACCGATCAGATGAAGTATCTTGTGTACCTGCGGTTCAGAAAAACTTCTGGCTTTAAAGTTGAGCGCACGTTCTAGCACGGTTTGCATTACGTGGAGCATAACATCGCATTGCAATAAATCTGCCACCATACTAAATGACTCTGTCAGTTTAGGCAGCTTCGGTGGCGGACAACATTCCAATTCTCCCTGAATTTTCCTACGCTTTCGTTGAACTTCTTCGGATCGACTATGCTCTTCCTTCGTATAGTGATAGAAAAATACGTTGTATTCTGTGTATAAGTGTGGCTTTAACTCATATACACCCTTTCCCGCTGATTCTTGCATCGGTTTTTTAAAATCTGCTACTTCGTGTATCACCCTCTCTACATCAGTCTGGACATGGTGAACAACCTCTTCCGGTAATGTTTTATTTAGTTCTGAATGCGAGAGCGGTTTTATGCACAACTGCTGTATAATCTCCTTCTTAAGACGATCGTCTGCAGTCACTTGACCGATACCAGGAACGTGTCTCTCACCAATAATCGTGATCAGCAAGCCCAGGAATTCCTCTACCAGATTGATCGTTTGGCGCATACTGTCCTCCTCTGGATTTTTCAGAGCGTTTACTTCGAAATCTGATTGCGCCCAGTTAAGGAGATTGAATTTATTTAAGATGTGAATTAGGAATTCATTACTTTCTATCAGAGACGCGCCGACTTGCAGCAAAATAATGTCCCGATCCAGCATCTCGCTACGGCACTTGACATTATGGTAAAAATACAACTGATTTAACAAGGAATAACCGTTTCGTCGCCACATTCCTGAGTGTACCTGTGAGATCATGGCCTGTGCCGTCAATACGGGCTCGATAATTTGTTCGAGCGTTGGTTTCGTTTGATTGATAAATTCGGACGATTGAAAGTGTAGATTATATTTTTCCAGATGTAGAAATAGACCGGCCAGAAATCTCGAGAGCGGCAAATGAATGGAAACCGGTTCGGATGATACGTCGTATTGTAGACACGTTGCACTATGATCTGCCAATTCTCGCACCTGGCTTGGCGCAGGTTTGTTGCCTAACTGTTCATACAGTTTCCTCAGAAGCAATATGAACGACTTGATCAGTACTACTCTGTCAGAGCCACACCACTCTAAAGCTAGAGTGATAACCGGTGACAATTTAATGTGTAGATTAAACGCAGACTCCCATTCCGGTTCATACTCCATGTGCTGACCGACTTGTCGTAGTACTGCATCCATGCTTTGCATGCTGCAAAAGAGTGTGAGCAATAACGAAATACCTTGCAAGAAACCGCGTCTTAGCTCATCCGTCCATTCATCCGGCTTCGCGCTCAGTAAATACCGCAAGTCGTAGAGTATATATTGAGCTCGTTTAAAAGAATGGTGCGGCATGTTTCTCTCGAATTCCAATTTCCCAGCAGCGTTACATCGTCGAGAGCTCTCGGAGACAAATGTGTTTAATAAAATAAATAGCACATCGTGATGCGCGATGAGTAGATGTGCCAAAGTCGGCACGGTAAATAGCTGAACGGAGAGTGAGACTATCGAAAACGCGTGATCGTGATCATCTTTGATAAAATCCTTCATGACGGAGCCATAATTATAGGTGAACACGATGGCAAGCGTTTTCTTACTTTCGTACTCCATGAGCATTCCAGATATAAATAATCTATGCCACGCTGTTCTGGCAGATTTCCATAGTTGCGAATCTCTCGTGAGTATCCCCTCAACGATCGACGTATCGGGTAATTTTGTATTGAGAGCAATGTTGCTGAACAGCACGCGAAAACCCTCGCAATGGCTTATAAACTGTTGCAGCCAATTGAGCAATCTCATAGCGAACGTCTGATGAGCCACTGTGTGAGTATGAAGAACCACCACCTTGAGCGGTCGATTACTGTGTCTGTACGTAAATTTTTCAATGTCATCGCGGAGTTCGTTGCAATGTCGGAACATCGAGCATTTCACTACAGCTCTACCTTCCCTATCGACGTTAGTCACAAACTCTACAGCCTCCTTTTGCGAACATTTAATAACGCGTTGGAGCATAGTTATTACTTGATCAAAAGTGTGATGTTCATCGTTGAAAAGTACAGTGCAATAAGTGTCGAAAATGTCTAATTGATCGAGTGTGAGCGAGTAAAATGCCGTGTCTTTGATACAGAGATTCGACGGCAGCGCGACGGCATGTCCTAATGTCAATAGTTCATAACAATATGCCAACACCGCTTCGAAGACCATCACCGCTCTCTCCGCTATATCACCGGGCAGCTTGTTGCCTCGCGAATCCTTTGACTGCGTTCCTGCTACATGTATCTTGCAAAACGGCTCGCTTCTCCAAGCTTCTGTGTCACCGCAGTCACAGCATCCGCCACCATTGGACGTGCCCATTTTATATTTGTGATTCCGATGAGCGGATTGTTTGAAACAGTCTACGCATAGGACGCAAGTTGAATCCATACCGCATTGTCTGCAACTATAGGTCGGTTCACCCATTTTAAACATTCTGCCACATATAGATGGCGGATTATCCATCTCACTAAGCTCTTTCAAAATTATTTGCGGATCGCCGCCGCACATAAATTCTTCTAGAGTCTTAAGGAGCATTCTTTGCGCCGTCTCATCGTCTACAGTCCATTCCAAACAATTACCATTACGTTCAGGACTATATATTTTTGGTACCCAGACTCGCCAATATTCTCTGAAATTGATACTTGTCAACACTCCTTTGTTCATCTTCTCCATCCATACATCCACGCATGGTGTATTTGTATCTGGGAATACAGGTTGCATTGAAGCAGGATCCATGTCTTCAATGGCCTGAAAGGGTGGCTGATTTTCTATATTTTCGTTATTCATCTTGTCTCATTTAAACTGCAAATACAATGTGTACTAAAAATGCAAAAAAAGCTATGATTCATAAAAATAAGTCAGTCTGTTTTTTACATATAAAAAAATACATAAAAATATATATATATATATATATATATATATATATATACAAATTTATAAATACTAACCAATAAAGGATATACACATTAAATGTGACTGCAGAAATAATCCAGGCAAATATACATTTTAATAAGTGTCCTTAAGTGCAGCTAACTCATTCAATGTTTTACCACTATACAACATCATTAGAATCTCTGGCAGGAGTCTTTTGCATCCAAGATTCTATAGACTCCAATAATCACTTCCAAAAAGTCTTTATTGCAGTATGATGTAGCATCATCATTTTTAGTAGCTCACGATCTGAAAGCAGCCATTCAGTGTAAATTCACATGTGTCCAAGAATAAATTTAAATGTGTTCATTTTTAAATCCCGTTACACACAAGAATATTCGCCAGAATTTAACATCTATATATGTGTATATGTATGTATGTATGTGTATATAAATATATATACATATATACATATATGTATATATATAAAGTGCGTGAGACCGAAATCCAAAATTAAAGGTACAGTAACAACAAATACACCCACGTTACTTCGTATTGCGGTGCTACGTATCCTCCCATACGTATATGTATGCGCGATATATCTATCTTGTCGAAGCGACAACGAAGGGTTTTTGCACGATAACATTCGGTGAGTGTGATTTTTTCGGCGCGACAGAATTATTTTTGTCCTGAGAAACGATACTTACTGCTGTTAACGAGAGCGGGTCAAGGTTAATAAAAGGTGCTCCGCGGTCGCATAGCTCTTTGTCCTCTTGCGAAATCCACCGACCCGAATCCGATCGCGACTACGATGTCACGATCTGTGCACTACTTGTCCGCGCCGCTCGATGCGCAATTCGCTTTCGCGCGACACCGTACACCACGCAAATTACACGGTCACAAAGATTGACATTTCGCAGCGATATACGATGAGTGATATATTCTCGCACAGCTGCTGCAATAATATCAAAATGGCTTGTGATGGCTCGCGATGCTTACGCGAGGCTCCCCGAAGACCAAAATTATGCAAGTTGTGCGAGAGGGATGATTGCGAATTGCAAAAACGCGATGCGTTCGAAAATATACTCGTCGAAATAGAATAGCATTTAATTGACCAATCAGAAGAAGATATTCCTTTGTCTTGACGAATCAATCCAACGCTACTCTATCTACATTATCGAATGCAAAGGAAAGAATGCGACCGAGCATTTCTCCCCTATTCCGATATTTTCTCATAGCATGATTTTATTCAATCTTGCTGCATTCATGGCTGTTTCCAATTGTTGACTCGTGTTGACTGTCTCTCCGTATTCCGTAGTTGTCCGATACCGTTTGTCGTAGAATTATAATTGTAATTCCTAATATGGCCAGCGAAAAAAAATCGACGAAAGGATCGTCGAAAAAAGAGAAATCCGCCGAGGAGATACTGTCAGAGTTTCAAACGCTCCGAAATGAACAGAGAATATTGGCGAATAAGCTGTCCGAAATGGAAATGGAATTGAATGAACACAAGTATGAATCGATCTAACCTGTACACTTGCGATTTTCCCTTTAACAATCGGATTATTGAATGCGAAGAAAGTTTAAGAAAGAAAAAAAAGAAATTTCGTAATTTCACAAATTTTCAATTTTGCGAAACTTAATCGAGCAAGTCGAGACAGTCGATAGAATTTAATTTTTTTACTCTCGTATTGTTATCTATTCGACTGATTCATGTTTCAGAATTGTTATTGATACATTGAAAAATGTGGATCCCAAGAGGAAGTGCTATAGGATGATTGGTGGAGTTTTGTGCGAACGTACGGTGGAAGATGTCATGCCTGCTTTGGTGACAAATAAAGAACAGGTATAATTTGTCTTATTATTTGTTATTACGTTAATATTAATATTCTTTGGATTTTTCTTGGAAAAGGATATGATTTTTATATTTATATGAATATAACATAAATTATATTTATAATGAATTATAAATATGTTTTCAGTTATTGAAAGTGATAGATGCTTTAAATGATCAGGTAACAAAGAAAGGGATTGAAATAAATGAATATAAGGAGAAGCACAATATCAGAATCAGAGGGCAAGATGATTTGCAGCAACAAGAAGAGGATAACAACAACAAGGAAACCAAGAGAAAGGCAATTGTTGTGAATCCGATTGAGGTTTAAATGTAATAAATAATTATTTTTCGATATTTATATATTAAGACATTTCACATATGGAAAATCAAAGCCAACAATTCATGTTTTCAGATTTGTACACATTTTTAAATTACCTTCTGCGTTTATTTATTATATCATTTTGATAAACAGCTTCTAAGATGCTTTATAAACTCATATTTGTTGGATATTTGTTCTGTAAATGTGTTTGTAAAAAAAGAAACAAATTACAATATTGTGTGTGACATCCTGCAAATACAAAAATTAGATATGTATAGTTTCATGAAGTTGAAGTCTTTTAATTATTTTTATCTTTAGCATTATGTATGAAATAAGAATCATATGTTTTTCTTTTCTCTATAAGATGAATATATATATTTATACATTTTTTATTTTATACCTATGCAAAAAAATTTGTTCATACATAGATGTAGATAATCTTACAGAGATGTAAATAATAATTGGAGCAGTTTAAAAAGAAACAAAGATAATTTGATTATTTGTTAACGTATATACTCATATATCTTGAAAAAGATTAAATAGATTCAAAATATAAAATGAGAAGTCTCGGTTTCGCCATATTTACTCCTGTAAAATTGTCCAATTGAGATGTTTAAGACATCTCATAGGGAATTGCGATAGCACGTACTATCGTATAAAAGGGACTTTGTGCTATCGTCATACACAGATGTGAATTTATTTTCTACTAGAGATACTCGGGAGTCTTTATCATTCTTTACTTAAGAACAAACAATTATAACATTTCACGGATATCTCGAACGATGCGGTCTATTT